>NC_054403.1:2457500-2717500 GCF_017976425.1 Toxotes jaculatrix | reverse complement strand
GTCTGGTAAAAACTGTAGAGTCCAGCTGTTTTAGGAAATTACTGAGCCTCTGTTAAAAACAAAACCAGAGACCATCTTGTGGTGGGATCACACCAGCTGCGACGTCCATCAACAAGCTGACGTTTCAACCCATGAGTATTGAGTAATTATAACTATATTTTTACATGCGTACTCAGTACTCATGGGCTGCATCTTTTAGCTCTGTTTTGATCTCAGCTGCACACCTGTAAAGTTTCATGACTGCATCTTGATGCTGTTGCCATGACTGTGTGTCCACAGGCAGACAGACACAGACCCTGCTCATACCTGGTATTGAAATGCGTCTCCACACGAGCTTTGAGTGACTGCTTGTGATTGGATTTCACTTCCCTGGCTCTACATGCAAAAAAAGAAGAAAAAAACCAAAATGTTATGTTGCGTGAATGATGAAAGGATGTTTTGCTGCTTTTTCATCTTTACAATTTGACAATAGGTGTGTAGTGAAAATAATTTAATTCACTGTGCCACTGACAGGCTACCGGCAGCTACTGGCAACTTTTAAGGTGGAATGTTTTCTTACATGCCATTCAGTGCATGAGTTGACATTGAATCAATCAACATGTCAATGCGGCAACTTTGACCGATTGGATTTTCATCTCAAAAATTATAGATGAATTTCAATGTATGTGCAATGTGTTTAATGTGTTCTGGGATCAGGGGAAAGGAACAATTCCACAAATATCTGAGAGGAAGCAGACAGAAGCCGACAAGCACAGTGGTGGAAAAACAACTCTAAGTGAGCATTCTGACAAAGAGAACTGCACCAGCAGAAACTCCAATCTACTTTCACCACTGCTTAATACAAGAACATCATCTATAATACATCTGCAATATGCTAGAGAGAGGAAGAATCCAGAGGGAAAACCATCTGTACGTACAGTCCCGTTGTTTTTATTCTATTTCTGAATGAACAATGATGGTGGATCGCTGTTGTACTTTTGACCGTATCTTTATGTCATCCAACTATCCTATTGCATCATAGCAATCACATTTCCCGACTGGTATCTTAATATGTAATTTGGCAATCTGTCAAGTGGGGTCACGTGGTAGGAAAAAAATATCCAAGTGAGAGTAGAGAACGACTCAACAAGCCATGCACATGGATTGTTAAACTGTGCATGCAGATCAGTGAAGTTTGTGCACTTGGCAAACCGTGCTGGTGTTATGCTAAGTTCTGAATCCCAGAACCACATGCTCCATGTGAAAGCATCTGTAATAACCTCTAAAGCAAAGTTGTGTTTAAAAACATAAAATCTTCTTTATCAGGTTCCTCAAACAATCTGTTTTACATAAGCATTTAGCCAGAAGTAGCATTTCTTTGACATGACTGGTCTAGATTTTACATGGTTTAATCCAGCATTTCTCAAACTGTTATAGTTATTACAGTATGGAGTGCTGCGTCAGATGACCTGGCCTCCACAATCACCTGATCTAAACCCAACTGAGATGGTTTGGGATGAGTTGGAATCTAAAAATATAAAACATATTCTGGTTGGTTTAACACTTTTTTGTTAACTACATAATTCCAAAGTGTTCCTTCATAGTTTTGATGTCTTCAGTATGAATATACAATGTAGAAAGGGATAAAAGTAAAGAAAAACCACTGAATGAGAAGGTGTGTCCAAACTTTTGATTGGTACTGTATTTGAATCTATATTGAGAATACGGACACAAAAAACTCACCCAGTTATACAGGGATCCTGGGGGAAGGGACCCAGTCATAGGCCTTCTTCAAACCCACAGCCTGGATGTAGACTGGATGGGCAAACTGTCATGACCCCCAAGCAGCCCTCCTAGGATAGAGTTGGTCTGTTGTTCCATGGGCAGGACAGAATCCACATTGCACCTCCTGAACCCAAGGCTTGGCCAATTGTCAAACCTCCTTTCCTGCACCATGGCATGGGCTTTCCCCAGGAAGCTGACTAGTGTGATGCCCTGATAGTTTGAGCACACTCTCCAGCCCCCCCTTTTTAAAAATGAGAACCACCACCCCAGCTTGCCAGCCTACAGGTACTGTCCCCATTCTCTATGTGATGTTGAGTCTCTTCCACAGTGCTGTGGTTATGCCATCGCCTCCTCAGCCACCTATCTCAGACTCCTGTGCCATCAACCCAGAGTCCTTCTTGGGTGTCCTTGAGAAGTTCCAATGGCCACTGACTTTTTCTTCAGTTCAAGCCAAAGTGCATTATGTCATGGGGCTGCTAAGACACTGGCAGCTACCACCTGCTTTGGGTTCGGGCCTGAGACTATCTACACTGCCAACTTAAGTAGGTGAAGCCATCTTTTATTTCTCTGTTCATGACTGGATGTCGGAAATACTGTAATATCTTTATTCTTAAACCTCAGTAGTAGACATCTCAGTATCCAGTAGCAGAACAGCCACAGAATATAGTCTAAACATTCATGACAATGCTGGCCATCAGGGTCAGAGCAGGTTCTTGTACAAGCACAGAGACTTCTGCCTCTTACAGGTGCTGCACTGATAAATCCATTTGATTGACAGATCTCCAGAAATAAAGTTATAGCGTGGATGCATTATTCAGCAGAGGTGTTTTTATTACCTGCTGAAAACTGCATCCTGTCCTCTCAGACCAGGTGTTACATGTCAGAAATTAATGTTTTTGCCAATCCATGAGCACAGTTTATTCATCTGTTCCAAGGAATTCTCATCTGTATAGTTTTTTCCACCACTTGAATCTCATGGGGCTCTGTAGAAAGGAAGTAAGTTAAACAAAAAAGTTGTTGTTGCATTCTATATAGTGGAGCATCAGATGATGCCTTTGGATATTCCGCTAATTCATTGTATGACAGTCCCCTCCTAGAAGCTAAACAAACCTGGCAGCACACACCTAGTGAGATCTGGAAACTACACTCATCATTACAGTCTTGTTGTTTCATGAGATTATGTAATCTATTTCATTTGGAGGTAAAATCAAAGGTGACCACATCTGAAATGTTGGTATCAGTCTAGTATTAAGTTCTGATGAAGCCATTGTTCACGAACTATTACTGATGTGATAATCAAACTTGAAAAGTCCAAAGTTGTAATAAACGGAATTAGTTTAATGAAATGACAACATTCTGAAAATTAGCTGAGGCCTTGATTAAGTTCATTCAGGGATAAATAGTTGGGCATTTCTTTCCACTAAACATTAAAATAATCTTAATTTATTAATCAGCAAATTAAATCAGTTAATCAAAACTAATCAGGAAGAGGAAAAGATACAAAAAAAAAGACTTTTAAACAATCAACGTGCTTTTAAAAATTTCTAACACTGCATTGTAAATTTATTAAAATAGTGCAGCTGCCCTTTTTTACAACGCACATTTAAAATCACAGATGTAATCAGTATCACCAATATTGGCTCTACTCCATTTAGGTCGCATTTATAGCACACGATGACTTAATGGCTCTCAACACTTCAGTGTAACAGAGCTATTGTTAATGTTAATTACTTTTGTGTTCCTCCTGCTGAAGACAAGTCAGAATGTTGTGACAAAGGCCTATTTAGTGCAGCTCTCCTGCACTCGTATGGGTGATGTCTCACTTCTGCTGTCACTGAGTTTTCAACAGACACATATAGGTTAAATGTAATTCATTGTAATACACATATTATATTCATATGATGTATCAGCACATATCTGCACCTGTTATTTCGAGGAAAAGAACTGATGTGAAACTCACCCTGCGTGCACTGAAAGTCAATCCAGCAGAAGGCTCAGCTGACCGCATTTCCTGTATCTCCTGCTGTTTGTAGCATGATCCTCCCCCGACTCCACTTCACTGATTACATGCAAGCTGCACCTCAGCTCACATGAAGAGCTGCGCTTCCAGGCGGCTGCATCTGTTTGAAGAATCTACACATCTTGTAGAATACGGGCTCTGAAAGTAGCACAAATATTTACTGTAAACGTGATGCACACATTGTCACTGTAAATGTTCCTGGAAGAGTGGATCCTCCAACAGAGCAATCCCAAGTCAGGGATTTAGGTCATGTAGTCTCATGGTAACTGCAGAGCCGTTACGTCCACTCCAAATTGGTCTATTGTTGTTTGTCATGAAATGGCTCAAACAATGTAAAACACCAAGAACACCCACAATCTAATGGTATTACAATTAATAACCACATGGGCCTGAGCTGCAGCTGTTGTGTGAACTCTCTCTCTCTCAGAGACACACACATATAGTCAGTGTATGTCAGCTTTGCATAATTCTTCCTGGAACGTCAAGCAGCTTTTAAGAACATTGGATCATTGCTGTTGTCTCCTGCGCCAGGACTCTCCTAAAACCATCACACAAACATAAACCCATAATGCTGTAGCATGTCAGTGACAATTCACCATATTGTTAAATGCTGGCTGCAGTCAGCCTGAAAAACATAGCGTTTGCCAAGAATCGGTGGAAAAGATAAATGGAGGGAACATGGAGTGGGTAGTCTCTCCTGTGTGTGGAGAAGAAGCAGAGAGCGGAAAATGGAAAACCCCCTCCACTCACATTCACTGCATGTCTCAGTTGTGGCAGCTCTGATGCTAACGGTTAACTGTTGTGGTTTGTGGTTAGTGGGCTCCTCACCACTGTGTCGCTGTCCACTCACTCACACATTGACTCACACACACAAATACACTGAGAAATGATTTCTTACTTATTATAGTCTCAAAGAGACAAAAGACTTTCTGTAATCCCACCCTTGAAAGCTGAGAAAGTGTTAGCAGGGGTTCGCATGCACTGTGCTCACTGATAGCAGGCTGTATTTACAGACACTCAGCACTTTGGCTCAGAGCTAGATGTCTGAACAAGCAGTGGACAGTTTGCAATGAAAACGGGTGTTCATGGATCTCCAGAGGATGGATCACTTAAAATCCCACCATCATTCTTCAGCCACGTCTTCTCACCTTAAAAACAATATCCAGATTTCTGTAACTAAGTTCTTTGCAAAGTCTGTTTCCATCGTACCTCCCCAGCCAAGCACAAAAACGTTTTTTTGAGATACTTTTTTCCCCTCAAATTTTAATTTTAAGTGAAGATTGAAAATAGAAACAAAAATAGGTAGATGGAAAACTACTTTACATTTATATACAGGATACCTAAAAGACATGAATTGGACTGCATGATACATTCATGGTTACCAGAGGATGAACATCTCAAAATCTAACTCTGAATTCTAATAAACACTGTCAGGCCTCAGACAATTCAGGATGTTATGAAATCTGAAGTTTTTAAGTGCTGCAGACCTTTAGTCTTTTAGATCAGATGAGAAAGGTTTCCATGGCCATGTATCTGCAAGGGTCCACATGTTGTAAATCTTCTCCTGAAGAGTCTGCTCAGACATGGATGTACAGCCCAACATCGTGAAGCACCCTGTGTAGTATCACACATGCCTTCAGCTCTTCCAGCTTAATATCTAAGAAGTATGTCCATTGGACAATTCTGTGCGTCGCGGTTTGTCATTTATGTTCTTTATCCCTTATGTAGCAAGGTAGAAAGGAAAGGTATGGAATATGGGTATCTGTGCCCCAGTGCACAGGTATTGTAACCTGAAGCCTTCTTTTACTCAACACTTCATTCAAGCTCCCTCCCAGTAGTTTTTTTTTCTTTTTATATTCAATGCAGAGGGAAATTCTTAAGATGTCATTTATTACTTTATCATTAGCTTTATACATTAAACATAATTTAAGACACCTGACAACAAGTACATGATTTTATTATTTGATTCTGTGTGTGTGTGTGTGTGTGTGTGTGTGTGTGTGTGTGTGTGTGTGTGTGTGTGTGTGTGTGTGTGTGTGTGTGTGTGCGTGATGCCTGCCCTGTGGGCCATATAGCTTAATATGATTAATAGGCCTGTAAGTGCGATGGAGTGACTTTTGCCATTCACTCATATATAATAGCTGTCATCTCTCTCTCTCTCTCTCTCTCTCTCTCTCTCTTTCTCTCTCTCTCTCTCTCTTTCTCTCTCTCTCTCTCTCTCTCTCTCTGTGTGTGTGTGTGTGTGTGTGTGTGTGTGTGTGTGTGTGTGTGAGAAGCTATGCGTGCGGCCTATGACCTTTGATTATGATTAAAATATCATTCTCACTGATACATGCACATACAATAGCTCACATTCTCAAACACAGATTGATACACTCCAGCACATGAACTGTAGATGGATAGATAGATAGATAGATAGATAGATAGATAGATAGATAGATAGATAGATAGATAGATGGATAGATGGATAGATGGATAGATAGGTAGGGTGTCAGCACCAATAGGGTGTCAGTGGGAGGTGTCATTGGGCAGATAATGGCAAGGTGAGAGGTCAGGAGCTTGAGGGAGGGTTCGAGAGTTAAGAGGTTCAGTGGGGGGACAGCACTTTGGCTGATTGGTTATGGTCCCATGGGATGGGGGAGGCACTGAGACATGACATCATGCTGTCCTGAGAGGGGAAAAGAGTGGGTGAGAAAGAAACAGTGAAGGTCAGAGGGTCATTAAAAGGAACTGTGGATGGTGACAACAACACCATCTGCATGAGGTCAGCAACTCATTATCATCACACATCCTGCTGAAATGTATAATTTACACTTTATCTTTTTTAACCTCTGTCACTTTCTCCAGTGTAGAAAAGGTATATTACATAAGGTAATTCATGATTTTAATTCTAGTCTCCACAGCACATGAATCTCATAAAATCCCAAACAGTGTTTTGTAAATTTGTTAGTGAAGCCAATCAGGTCTCGACTGTGTGTAGATTCATGGCTGAAACAGTGTGTATGCACAAAGAGAGAAATGTGTCTACATATTCTTTGCCTCAGATTTGTAAAGCAGTGTGTATGCATGGCTCTGTTTATAAGACTCAATCACTGTGGAGCTGGATGCACAAACACAAGTCTCATTTCCAATCCTACAGTGAGTCATAAATGGATGTAGATTCGCCTTAATCAGCCGTTTGCATATCAGTGCCTGCACATCAGTCGTGTAGACCTGTCACTGCAAAGAATGGTAAAGAATATTTACAGTGAGGTTCTCCGACAGTGTTTGAGCAGCTGGACATAAATTTAGGAAAATATAAAAATGAGGTTACAACTGATGACACAAAATCAACATCAAGTTCATAGATGCGCCAGACCCATGGGTATTTTACAGGTGTGTGGAAAAAAAAATCTGATGATCAGTGAAACGGGCTGACAACCTCAATTGACAACCTTATATTTAGAATCTGTCTCTCACATTATCTGTCATCTCCTCTCCTGAGTCGTCACATCCACTCGTGACTGTCTCTATGAGAGCATGTGTAAAGCATGTGTATGCACACATGTTCACCACAGGTTCTTCTTTTAGAAATATCACTCTCAGAAAAAAAAAAGCTAATCATTTTCCAAAATACTGCATGTGCGGTTCAACAATAAACAATCAAGAGTTACAGTGTTTGCATTACAGGACCCACAAGCTGCTTGATTGTAATAACAGCGGCCAGGATAACATTTGTGAAAACTGGTTTGTTATTATGTACATTTAGCCTAACTTACATGCAGTAATGTAGTTATGCCTGCGTTTTTGGCTTAAAACTACTTTACTAACATTTAACTAGCTGGAGAATCATTTCAGATATTTTATTACCTCCATTATGCTATAAATTTTGTCCTGTCCACTGTTGCTATAGAGCATGTGAACGTGAAGCACATCTTCACTAACATACAGTATGAATCGTAAAAATGGAACGTTAGCCTCAGTTTTACTACAGCGTGTGGAGAGACTGAGGAAATCTCTCAGTGATTTACTGGGGAGTAAAAAAAAAATGGTGTGGAGCGAATGAAAGAAAGAGGCTGCTTTCTCTCCTCATCACTACTCGCTGCTTAGAGTCACAATGCTTAATGGCTTTAGGAAGAGGAGGTGGATGAATAAATGAAGAAATGAATGGGTAAAGGGAAGGAGGTGGAAGAATAAAATAAGAGTGACCGAGGCATTCTGGAGGATAACAAACACCATGTAACCACAATGTCCTGAATATGAATCAGCCATTGGACCTTTAGCACCTCAAGTGTCCTTAAAGACAAATAGAGACCTGAAGTGTCCTTAAGGTCTTTATTTGTCATGTCTACCAACAGATGTTTTTCTGCCACATTTTGCTACAGTGTACACTTGATTTATTTATCTAAAAATCAATAATAATTGTCTCATTGTACACATTAAAGCCCATGACAACAAAGCGCTGTTTATACCCCCTAGCAGTGGTGCTTAACAGTGGAAATGGTCATTCAGTCAGAAGCCCATCCACACACACATCAGTGTGTGTGTTTCCAGGTCTTAGGGAGTACAACTGCTTAAGTGGAAAAAGTTGTATGAAGCCTTTAGTGTCTGTATGAAGTCTGATAAATGTCCTCAAGTAATGTCATTTGAGTCAGTATCAGCTGGGTCTGAGTTTGATGAGCCTATCAGGCCTCTGTAGCATTGCCCCTCATCTCCGCTGCAGGCTACAGGCTCCAGGTTACATTAGCATAACACCCTGAATGTCCAGTCATTTAAACATTTAGGTAAAAAAGCATAACAAAAGAAATAACACATATCTGGTACCTTGGCTTTACAGTTCTTCTTCCATGGTCAGATTAGATGCCCAATTTTTGAGGCGACACATCTGTCACAAAAACCTGTCAGAGGTGTGGACCACTTCAGGAGGGGGGCAAAAGAGAGAGACTCCATTAAGCCACTGCCACCTTTAATACCAAATATCACACATGGAAAATGAAAAGCTCACTAATTAGTGAGAAATGTGGTTATTAGTTTAATATATTTGATGTTGTGGAAAAATCCCTAAGGGAGTGTGTCTTCTTGTTTCCTACATTTATACTACTCTGAAATCTTGTTTTTATGGCTTATATAATGGAGAAACATGCTTCACAGAGCTGTGTGATATGGAAGGGCAGTACAGTCTTCACTCCATGCTCAATGACAAAAAAACACAGCTTTTACTGCATAATAGAAATGATGAGAGGGAGGCTGCTCAACAGAATGATCGTCAGGAAGTGAGCTTCAGTGGCCTGACCTGGAATTACTGATCTGACATCAGATCCATGCTCAGTAATTAGATCTACATTTAGGCAAATAAAAAAACATATGAAAACCCATGGTCCAGGATAAATAAAACACACTCTGCACTTGTCCTGATCAATCAATCAATCACAATACTCGCAGATATAGAACTAAGCCCCACAGTTCCCACATAATCTGAACAGTGATGTGGTGAACACACCATAGTTTGAATCATCTGTCTAGTAGATGTGGAGATGGTTCTATAGCAAGTTAAAATCTCTGACCTACTGGTGGCACAATATGAACAGGAAAGGGATCACTAAAATTCATTCTCTGGGGACCCTGAAAATCTCCAAATTTCATGAAAATCCATCCATTCATTTGGAGATTTTTCATGGCTCTGCATGGTGGTAGCGTAGCTAAATAAGAATTTAAAAAAAAAAATCAAAGCAGCAGTGGGTAAAATATCCTGACTTCCTGACTGATCCTGACTACAAAATCACTGTATCCTACTGCTGTGTGTTTTCTGTCATTCCCCCTTCCTAATGTTCCATGTTTGTATCCAGTTTGTCTCTCTTTCTGTGTGTTTGTGTATTTATATGCTGGGCATGGCTCTCTGGATCTCTTCTGCCGTTTCACCTGCACACCTGTTCCAGATATGAACACGTCAACTCCTCCACCAGCTGTCTGACTGAGACAAATGAAACTTGGGGGATTGAGCTGATGTTTGAATGCTGCAGCTGGTGGAGGAGTTGACATGTAAATGCATCCTGCTGGACATTTCACAAGCACGCTAAGAAGCTGGAGTGTGGGGAATGGCCTGGCATCGTTTGATCGGAGTTGTCTATAGTTCTCTCCCAAACTTCTCTAGGAACACCCTCCCCCTGCAGCCCTTCCCCTGATTCCAGGTTGGGGTGATCTCATTCCGCAGTGCAAACAAGTTGGAGGCAGTATGTTTGAAAAGACCACCAGGGGCCAATGGCTTTCATTCTTTTACAACTGTATACACTGGTGACCTGCAACAAACGAAACTCTAGTAGTTCTAGTAGTCCAGGATGTTTTGGGGCTTTTTGTCTTCCCTGGGACTTGCGGCAGTGTCCTGATGAGGACTACTCATAAGAAGCACATTTCTTTTTGGGGGGGGCAATAGGACAGAAGAGCATGTGTCTCGGTGAAGGTAAACCAGTGCAGCAGTGCAGAGAGGGTACCTCAGGTTTGTTTTTCGTTACTGTTCCCACCATGGTCAGCTTAGTCTTCAGCAGCTCCTGGCTAAGGACATATGATGTGACGAAGTTGTCACATGTGATAGTTTGCTTGCGAAGACCTCCTGCCATCTCACGCTTGCTCTGATTTTTTTCTGGCTGTCCATCAGCAGGTTTGCCAGTATATACAGTATGTACATTTTCCAGGTGTGGCTGGTCCTGGCACACCTGGCACACAATTTTATGCTATATTTTCCTGGTTTACTTGACATGTACTGTTTGAAGGCACAGTTACCTCTGAAGGGGACCAGACGCTCATCCACAGTCAAATCAGTGACACCTACTTGTCCCATTCGTCTTGAATGGCAGCAAGTTTCACAGATACACGGATACACATATCAACAGACAGACCCAGATATGCCTATAGTTCTGTTCAGTCCACTAGTTGCCATGCACACATCACCGCTCTTTATTCATCATGTCCAGTACTATCCTTTCAGTTGGCTCTAGCAGAAACAACTCAGAAAGTGAGACACTGCATATCTCACTGGACACCAGGGGTCCTCTCTCCACTCCCAACCTACATCATGTGTCACTGGGAGGGATGGAAAACCAGAGCAAATCTTTTTGACTGGAAACCATCTTCCAACTCAGAAGGTTCCTCTTCAGTTGATTTCCCCTCTCCATCAGGTGAAGAATAAACCTGGTCATGTCGTCTACTTCTGACACTTCTTCTTCTGCCTCTGCAGGTTCCTCCAGGCCTCTCTGCTCCTCAGAAGGGTTTCAGTCTCCAGTTCAGTATAGCAGCACCTCTGCGTCTGACTAAAATGTGTAAGGCCCCAAGGAAGCTGTACTTATAATCTCAGTTTGTTGTTGTTTTATCAACCTTGTAAGGAAAGGCACATCAAAGGTGTGATAAGAACATGTCTACACATCTGTAGCTTTGAAATTGTGTGAAAGTGTGTCTGTGTCATCTGAAAGCCCTAGGTGAGGAAAGGCACATCTGAGGTTGTGATGAAATCAGGTTCACACACCTGCAGCTTTTAAGTTGATCCGGGGACAAGAGGACGGTTGATAAAGTTGTTTCTCAGTGACAGACCAGCTTTACAGTTGTCTTGCTAAAAATAAACAGACAGTACATTTCCAGGAGAAAGGGTCGCTGGTCTGAAGCTACCCAGAAATAGCTAATTATTAATCACTGCATCCATCCTGATATATATGTGAATATATATGTTTATATATTTATGAAGGTTTTTAGTATGTATGTTTTTGATCTTTTAGGGGTAAACTATGTTTTTTTATTGTATATTTTAAATTGTTGATACTGTGGCTTGCCTCTCTTTCACTCCCCTACAATGGCAATACTAGCTGATGTTAGTTTAGAAATGGTTTGCTAGCATCAACAAACAACAGGTTCCCAGCACCATACAGACTCCAACACAAACTCCATTTAAGCAAAAAAAAAAAAAAAAAACAACAACAACATATCGTATCTAGTGAAACTTAACAGGAATGTGGGGGAAAACAAAAACTGGGGTCAGCACTGGCAGGACATTCAATTCATGGAGGGATCTGTGTTTGGTTCTGGGGGACAAATGTCACTGCTCTGGCCTGATGGCCAGGGTACTCGCTGCCTAGAGAGTATGAGTACACACTTGAGTGTGAGAAATGGATTCTGACTGCCGTTCACTTAACAGCCACTGGTGTCATTGATAACAAGGGTTTTCTGAATGTTAAGTTAAACTTAATCTAAGTGCCACATGTTCAGACTGATGTCAAAAGCAAAAGAAGCAGCTGTGAGCAGTTGCCATTAACACAAGTTGATGGAACAACACTGATTTTGGAATCTAATTCAGTTGCATGTAATTTTTAAATTGCCATTTTCCTGCCTCCTCGTTATTTTCTGTTAGTGACTGTGAAAACTAGTACTGTTTTCATTGTGTTTGTGCCTGCACCATAATCACATTTAGACTGAGTGAGATTGATGCCAAAATACAATCAATTCACAGGGAATTCTTCCTGGTAATGGCATGGATTTGCTACATTGTGCTGCATGTCAATAAAGCTTAGACAAAAAGGGAGGAAAGAGAGGAGGAAAATTAGAAGGCTGGTGTGAGTATTTATGGGACTCAAATTACTGATTCGGCTCTAAGGAAATTTTAATTCTCAAGACTCCAGCACAGATACTTGTCCAGGTTTAAATGATTTGCTGGACTTTAATATCTGCTGAATTAGAGTGATGTTCGGACATGTGGCTCTTGTGTTCATTTTGAATTCCCTTTGAGCGTTTCAGCTTTGTAATTTGTCAAGTTTTTTGTTTCACTCGATTCTTCACAAGTCTCAGACCAAGTAGCCATATCCTGACAGAGTGGCATCCCTCTCAAGTACACTATGACAGTGATGTTGGTTGTGATTGCCAGTGTAAAAAAATAACCAGCTCTGACATCACTGAGGCAGCCCCAGGCCATGACACAACTCTGAGCAGTCACACATGAGGAATATGCCACATTTTGACTCAACTTCCACTCATCAGATGTCCACTCCAAAGTCTTTTATGGCTCTAACAAGTATCTTGGTCTTTTTCAACTTTCTAAACTATGGTTTCTTCTCAGGGTTTTCCACAGTTTCTGTGCAGTGTCCTCATCTGATGGTGAAATACATTCACTGTATGTAATCTACAATCTACAAGATTCAGAAAACACCCTCTAAGACCACTCAGAGAAATACACTCACTGAGCTACAACAGCAGGGGCTGCTTGCACCATCTGTCATAAGACTAGGCCGGATGTAAAATACGTCTTGAGCCCAATGTAGAATGAATACCTGTTGCACCATCTAAGCGTAGTGCTACGTCTAAGACTAAATCTTACTCCTAGTCAAAGGTCGGTGTAAAATGGAAAACCTTTGAAAAACCAAAGTTGAAAGAAAACACTGATACAGTGGCGCTTCTAATATACAGGCAACACCATCAGCAGGCTTTCAGAGGTGAGAGAGTACTGGGAGACAACTGAATGTATGGGGAGATAACTCATTGTGAGATTTTGTTTCAATCAACTGATGAGTTTTCATCACAGTTGCCACATGTAATGGGTAGGAACGTAGGCGCTGGCTCCAGAACTTAACCTGCTCATTTCCATGAGCAGACCATAGACTCCACTCAGTTACTGTACAGGCTGTGTGCGACTGATGTGTTCGTGTGGTGAAATGGGTCTGTCCATGAAGCATGCATCTTGAGGGAGAGTGTACGAGGAGGGACGGCTCTCTGGCACAATGCTTGGTGACAGTGGCTGGTCTTTAAAGAAGTTGCTTATGGCTCCTGTGTTTCCTCTGCTGCCCTGAACAGAGCAGGACGAGGCTGATCAGTGAGAGCTGCTCGAGCACAGGTATGTGTGTTTAGGTTAAACATGTCCACCTGCTGTTTATTTTAGCCCACATTTAAACTGGTATTGGTTATTAAAAAGTAATGTAATGGGATGATGTATAGTAAATTGTACTACTGTATTACTGTATCTAGGCTTAGTAATGACTAATTCCTCTGCTTTCACAGTGAAATAAGGATGGAGCCACAGAGGGCACATACCATCATGTGTGCAGCAGCTGTGCTGCACAACATTTTGCGTAGCCACTCCCAGTGGAGGACTTGGGACCAGTGGAGGCAGCGGTGGAACATATCAGAGCTGCAGAGGAGGATGTGGCAGCTCATCACATCAGAAACAATATAATTCAGCTGATTAGCCTACAAAAAAATGGAGCTGTTTCAGTATTAGAGACATATCCTCTGTAATAATTTTGTTACTTTAACATTTTACATTATTGTATTGTATTGTTCAGATTGAAAGAACTGTAAACGGCTTGCAGATGAATTATTTACTGATTAAATTGTGTATGTTGAGAAGTAAAATAAGATTTCTGATGTAGATGTTCAAATATTTTATTTAGATGATGATGCATTCTGGGATTTATATTACTTTAGATGTATGGGATCATTTAGATTTTCATAAACACACTGTCGTTCTCCATTGCACAGCTGGCCCTTTGCTCTAAGCTGGATTTCTGAGGAATGTTTACATTTCCAAGCTCAGAGTTCTCCTTTCCCACCCGTAACTTCTTTCCTCCTCCACTCTCAGTTTCTTCCTCCTGTAACACAGACTGGACATCTCGACCTCTTGTCCTTCGAGCATGTGCAGTTGCTGTGTTTTTCGGAGCTGTCCACGGTGCTGAAGGTGGTTGGGATTCTTTGTTTCATTCACTCACAACAACACTCCATCCACCCACTGGAAACAGATCTATTACTAGTCTATTACTGTTTTATTATTCAACCATTTCTAAGAGGCCATGTTACATTCATGACTGCTGTCTGATGAACTTCATTCGATGTGGAAGAAAAACTTGAGTCCTCTTCATCGTCAACATGCAACATGCCAGTCGTTTCTTTTTTTTCTTATTAGTTGTGACACTGTTTTGTTTGGATACTAAAAAAAGAACAGTACAATATTTTTTTGGTTTCACAATCTGAGTAATTTCATTTTTATTTCTTGGGCTCTGCTCTCTGTTATTTGTTTGGTGTGGCACCTGCTACTGCAATAGAATGTGTCAGGGTGGACAAGCATTGTCTAACTTTATTATATCCAGCTGCTGCAGCCGCTGGGTTCCACACTCAAATGAAGGTCTCCAACATCTGATAGGTCCATGTCGCAAAGAACTGAGGCTGTTTTGAGAGCAGAGGGTGACTGATGGTGTATGAAGGTGATGTTTCTATGATAGCACAACCTGCATGTTATAGATGGGAAATGCAGAGATGAAGTTAGCATGCTAACCAGCTAGCCAAGGCCAGTCCTATCTCGTAATACCACTTTGTAGCTCAGGAGGCGACCGTAAGTGACTGTAGCGTCCAGTCTGCCCTCAGTCCAACCTGAGAAGATGAAGACGTAGCACTGCCCAGAGAACATATTATCAAACCTCCTGACAATGAGTCAGCTCTCACCAGCACCACACACTCCCACGAAGAAACCACGCTGAGCGGCAAAGAAAAGAAGTGAAGCAAGATAAGAGTTAACACTGGAGTTGCTGATGAGTTGTGCTTGAAAAGCAGAAAACAAGATGCGTGACAGTCACAAATGAAGCAACATTTGGATGCATTTAATAACAGAGACAACACAAAGGCAGAATGTAAATAAGATAAAACTATCATGTTAATTAGAGTCAGCTAACAACCTTCATTTATGTTCAAGGACCAGATGCACTGTGTTTAGTGTTTGGTTCAAAATACTAATTTACACGCTTCAGTGTAAATAAAATGTTCAATACACTTCTAGAAATGATAAGGTTTAGTATAATTACATTGATTCATTTAAGTGATAAGTGGTATATGTGCACATGTACCAGTCATAGACCAAACCTGCTAAATCGCTAAATCTGGCTGATTTATAAAAGACAGAGGTGGGAGCTGAAAGAAAAGGCTCTTGTTGCTGAGCAGAGCCAAATGATGTGGCTCACTGAAAAGAAGCAGATTTCCTCTCAGCAGCTGTGACTATGGCAAATCCAACGTGTCTGTGTTTTCACTGTCAGGGAACCTGTGGTCAGTTCAGCAACAGATCTAATGGTGCTTTAAAAGAGAGCATGTGGTAAAGTGTTAGGCTGCTGCAGGACTGTGGGTTCTCAACCGGTTCTTGTTGGTCCCCTTCTTAGAACAGTTCATTGCCCTGGTCTGGCAGGAACAGGTTTGCCTCAGCTGTAACTGCAGGACTGGACTCTGTATCACTTATGTGACATGACATCCTCCTGTGAGGATGACAACAACAGTGGCTGGTCAAGATGGTCCATCTCCAACACCTTTATATTGTGTAGGCAGCTAATGTTTTATTTCATGGGTAAAGAGTAGACAAATATGTCTCCCTCCCTTAAAATATATTTTATTATCCTGTGTTATAAAGCATTTAGTAAGTGTTTATAATGTTGCTTGTAACTGCTAAATATGGAGGTTATGATAAAGCGTTACCAACTGTCAGGTTTTCACAGTTTCCAGTCTGATGAACAGTACACCTGTACGGACACATTGCTGCTTTGCAGACGCCCACAGCTTGGTATTGGCTGTGTGTGAGCTGTAAAGTGGGCACAGGTTATGTTCAACACAAGAATGTTCACAAAAGCAGCAAATGAATCTGAAGATCTGAATTTGAAATGGAAGCGAAAATTGACTGCTCAGATGATGCTCGCTGTGTGTCTGTGTGTGTGTGTGCGTGCGTGCGTGCGTGCGTGCGTGCGTGCGTGTGTGTGTGTGTGTGTGTGTGTATGCTCGCTCTGACACTCATCCACATCATTCTAAAATAGCAAAAACAATAACAGATTGCTGTGTGTTTGCATGATGCTGTGCATCGGGTGTCATGCAAGCTTTCCTTTTTTATCACTGTGGAATATCTGTACAGACAGTATTTGCAGTGTGTCCATCTGTGTGTTTTACCATATTTGTGGGGTTGGAAAATCAGGAGCCCACTACACCTGGTTTTAGAGTCCAGGTTAGAATCAGGTTTAAGTGAGGGTTAGGGTTGGGGTTAGGCTGTTGTGGTTAAGGTTAGGGTGAGGGGCTATGCATCATGTCCATGAAGGGTCCCTGCAAATGCAGTAAGACAGGATGTGTGTATGTGTGTGTGTGTGTGTGTGTGTGTGTGTGTGTGTGTGTGTGTGTGTGTGTGTGTGTGTGTGTGTGTGTGTGTGTGTGACCCAGCTGCTGATGAACTGCCCTCCCCCCCATCCTCTAAGGACATTTGGCAGACAGAGTCAGCCCCTTTGTCTCTGTGTCTCTCTACCTCTCTCACTTTGTAGATGTTGTCTTGTATCCTCCCTCTTCTTCCTTATGCCTCTTTCTCTTCTCTTCATTTCTTCTCTGTCATTTATCACCTCTTTCTCCCTTTATGCTTCAGTCCTTCTGTTTTCTCTGTGCACACCAGGACCCTGTCAGTTCACTTTCAAACCAGTCTGAAGCTGCATTTTGTGGAAGAAACAGTTGATCCAGACATCGGTGAGGGTTAATTGAGGTTATTAAGCTTTCAACACGTGTTACAGTTACTGGTTTTTTTTTTTACAGTAGAGCCCTTGTCCCATCATTTCTAAAGCTGGACTGCCACCTTGTGGCCATTGAGACATTATAACTGAAAATTTCAAAATTATACTTTGAGAAATAATCCACTGCTTCTACAAAGGGTGATAGAAGATAGGTGATAGAACCTTCTAACACAGAAAGCTGGAGCTGTAAACAGGCCAGGTTTATACATCCCCTGATATAACTTCTGTTATTATTTGGTGCTGCACAAATGCAATTGACACCTCTGAATGGGTGGACACTCGCTGAGTACATAAACTCTATAACCTGCACAAAATAATAACACATTGTTAAAGATGAAACTGTTCAACAGTACACAGTAACATAGTTCAAACTAGATGTTTTAGGATACATAATCCAATAATGTTATAATATTATTATCTTATAATGTTTACTATTCAGGAATTTCCCTGTCTGGGATCAATAAAGTACATTTATCTATCTTTCTATCTAATCTAATATAATATATAATATAATATAATATAATATAATATAATATAATATAATATAATATAATATAATATAATATAATATTGTCTAATAGTGTAACACACACATCATCATTCTGTTTACTGTGTTTTAAAAGCAGCTTTTTTTAATCACTTTTTTTAAATGTATACTTTTTTCCTCATAACATTTGTTCAAATTATTGTGACTTTGCTCTCAATATAATGATCAAAAATAAAGGAGAACAGTGGCCTTATGATCATGATGATAATGGTTGGAGTGATGTGGAGCACAACTTTTACTTTGCCTGGAATATTGCACTGGTTCATATGGTGAACATCTGTCAGTGACAGTAGATCAAACATGGGAGCTCATTGTGTTGTTAGCAGTATTGTACTGGACGTGGTTAATGGTTATGATATGCAACTTTTATTACAGTAAAGATGTTTGTCTGACAGTTCTGGTTGCATAAGAACTGACTTTCTCCAGCTGGTTCTGTTTCTCACTCTCATTCTCTCTCTCTCATCATGTTTCACTCTTGCCTTATGTCACAATGAACACAAAATATGCTCCAGTCATGCATGATTTAAGCTAAAAGATTATTTACATGATACAACATAGTACAGAATAATTCAAATGAAAATATATTATGAAACCATAGAGGCACTACTTTCTGAAATCTGGTCCCTGGAGCTCAATTACAGCTCAGCCATATGGCTCACTGCACCACCACTACAGGCTGGACTCTGGTGACTTTACTGTCGCGCTACATAAGGCAGATGATACAGTTAGCTGGTCCATTTCTGCTGCAGTAGATTAGTGGGAAGACATATTCTTCTTCAGTTACATGATTAAATATTTTATGGCAGCGACACACCTGGGAGGCCGTTGTTTTTGTGTATGGATACTGTGCTGAATCCTTCTTTGAAAATCCTCTGTGCGACTAAAGGATGTGGGAGTTCTAGACATCAGGTTCTGGTGTTTTGGCTATAACTCTGTGCTCTGTGGGTGGTGGTTGCAGGGGCATGTCATCTGGTTTGTGGGGGGAGGTGATTGGAAGCCCCTCTTCAATCCAGAGGTGGTTGCAAGTTATGTTCTGTCTGTGTCCATTTGGGAGATTCTTAACATTTGGGGACTGAACACCACATTCAGAAGTTTGTCAATGTCAGGATAGACCAAATAGACTCTGCTGCTTCGACACTTGACGTACGTTTGAATGGTGTGCTCAAGGTTCCCAAATGTAAACGACCAAATAATGATTTGATGTGGACTTGTCAAAGTGAAATTGCAGAAGCGCCTCTCAAAAACTTAACTGCATATGGCCTTGGAAAACTTTAATACAAAGTATCACAAAGTCCAATAGTGTAAATCCGTCATTAATGTAATCAGTCCAGTTATTACACAGTTGTTGTAGTACACCATTTTTTAAACCTGTCAAACAAACGTGCTTTTATTTTGAAGGCAAACTTCTCATTTCCAGGAAAGGATCTAATGCTGGTGAACTTGACACAGTTTATTCCTTTCCTCTTCTCCAAGGCAACCAACTTGTATACACAGACACAGAATGCAAAGCGTTGTACACAGGCAAACAGGCAGATAGATAGATAGATAGATAGATAGATAGATAGATAGATAGACAGACAGACAGACAGACAGACGGATAGATGGATAGATAGATAGATAGATAGATAGATAGATAGATAGATAGATAGATAGATAGATAGATAGATATTCATGAGGACAGCCTCCAAATAGTCTCTAACTGCTACACGTCAGCCACAGGTATGTTATAAACTGTTTATACAGTATATGTGTTAAGTTTGTGTGTTTGTCTAATACGTGCTTTGCATCATCATTATTGAGTTTTTACGAATGATCAGACACTGACCATTTATTTACACATTAACTGAGACGCAAGCAGTTCAGTTAGTTACATCACAGTAAGTGAATCTTGTCCAACATGTTAATTCATTTAACCACCTTAAAGATACACACCCAGAGTTTTAACATTAATATGAAAAGACCCAGCAGTGTCTCAAGGGTTTTACGTGACTATTACAGGTGTGTGTGTGTGTGTGTGTGTGTGTGTGTCTAGTGTGCAAAGATGCCATCAGGAGAGGGAAAAAGTGACATGGAGCGTCTGGGTGTCTTTAAAGAGATGAGCTACATCTCTATAGGAGACAAGTACACTTCACCCACCAACCGTAAGCAGAAAATCTATTCATTTCTCTGCCTGACATCATAATAACAGTCTGTGAGTGTAAATATCCGCTTGTAGCTTTATCTGATCTGAAAATGGGGGATGATGATGTTTTCTTAACAAGTTGTAAACTTTTTTTAGTTCTGTGGTGTCCAACTGAGCCACAGAATTTTAAGGATACTGACACTTTGCACTTTGTCCCTTTGTATTTGCTTTTTCAAGACACACAGTAGAACAGATTTCATTGTTGCAGAGTTTTTTTTTCTGGCTCTGACAGCTGTAAAGTTATTTTCCAGTTTCCAGCAGCTGTATTATTTTATTGCTTCAGTGATTCCAGGGTCCCTGTTACCATGAATTATCCACAGACTGCACTGTTAGCAATTTTGATGGGGACTTCTGTGTTCTTGTTTTCTGTTTGTTTGTTTTTTTTATCAGAAACTCATTCTAATAAGCACTGTCCTTGGTAAGGTTTATTAATTTAATGAATTAAGTCAGTGGAACAGTGTCTCTGAAACATATTACACAGTTTGGTGCCTTTTATTTGAGTGATAGCACTAATCTTTGGGAACAAGACCAAATTAATCTCATTATCAAAAATACGGTTGGTTAAATGTAATTTCAAATCCAGGTCCATTCAACGAGTCAGCCTATCACAGCCGGCAGATGCAGGTGGGCGTGGCTAGAGGTCGATGTGCTCTGCAGAGCGGTTTCTTCGACAAGTCCTTCAAACGGATTTTTGAACGTGAAGCATTAAGTGACCCTCTGAGACTGGCCCGACAGAACCGCATCCAGCAGGCCAAGAAGAACCTGGGCAAGGCCTTCCTTCCCTGCAACAGTGTCAAGAAGCCGTGAGGAAACACGCGCACACACACACACAAAAACTGGCATACCATGGATATGACTGTCAATCCACAGGCCCCTCGATGCTGCTGTGGTCTGAAGTGTTTCTGTTCTGATCAAACTCCAGTATAAAATGTTCTTTCCTATCATGTGACATAGCTCTGAAACATGAGCCGCTGTCTGCACACAAGCACAAATCCACAATACACTCGCATTTATTTACCTGTTCCGTTTCTTTCTCAGTGTTACATAATCTCTGTTTGCTTTCAGCGGTGGCTTAGGTAGTTACTATGGGACTCTATCAGGGCCAGTTGAAGCTATGAGTCCTCTGTCAGTCGCCCAGAAAGCCCATCGCTCCCCTGGACGCAACATCGTCACCTCACCTCCCAAGAAAGGCAGCGGTTACAGGTTCATGGCAAGAACTCTTTCAAACGTTGTTTTTAACCACTGACTAAGCATATTTGAGCTTCTCTATACCTCTACCATCATTACAGTAGAGTGTAAATGCATTTTTACAAAAACTGCAAACAATTCGATATTCAGATATTTTTGCCTGTGTTATCTAATGCCTGTTTTCAATTTCTAAAGACCAGTGATTTAGAAAGATAAATGTTTTAAACGGTTCTGTTAATTATTGTTGCCATGTTGTGCAGCAGAGGTTAAAATGCACATTCTGTTTGTAGTTAGTCAGATGGAACTAAACCAATTTGGTACTATTTGATATAGTAATTCTATATATATATATATATTTAATCATTTAAAAATTCTCTGTGAAAGATACTATGATCAACTCAACGATAGTAACAAAGTGACATTTTTATTTTGTGCCACTGAGGTAAATACCTTGTTGTCCTCTGCAGCTATCCCAATGTAACACTGTCCAAAACTGAGCTGTATGCCTCAGACCCCTACGATGGAGCCAAAGACGTACTGAAGGTGATGCTTTAAGGGAAATCCCATTTTATTACAGCTGGGATCTTATTTTCTCTTTCAGTATTGGCACACTCATTTCTGTTGGTCATAATTACATTGTACTAACCATTGCTGAGATCTGGAAACACAGAGATCTCTGTAAAGATGAGGCAACAAACACGGAGCAGACAGATGATCAGACAGGATGTAAAAACCAACCGTCATCCAAAGGTGTTTTAACTTTAGTCCTTATTCAAGGACACTTATGGCATTAGCTTCTACACTGATTACACAGTACACAATGAGACACGAGCAGGTCTAATAATTTGCTTTATTTCATGCATGACCGACCATGAGCCAGCCTAATACCTTACGTTAGCTATACTCTACACTTCTTTAGCAGTACCCTCGGTCATGAACGAGGCAATAGGTTCACATATTCTGACTGGACTCGACTATGCAAAGCTGAACTCTACATAGAACATTCTTGAGCGGATCACCTTATCATGGCGATTCCATTGGAATCAATTCATTTGGCCCTGAAATTTTTGTGTCCAGGCCTGTAAACTCGTAAAAACATGTTCTAGTAAAAATTTTAACTTAGTCAATTTTTTTTTTTTTCAGAAGGAGGCAGCGATGCATCGTTCCAAGATAAGATATGGTCCCTTCAAGCTGAACCTTCACCCCAGAGATTATTTCCAAGGCAATCCATACCACAGCGACAAGCCTCTCTCTCCAGCATATAAGCCCCTCCCACCAGCACAGAAAGTCCCTCCCCTTCCCTTCAAGCCCCCCTCCCCAAGTAAACGGGTGACTGTCTCTGTCTGCTCTACTGTATAAGGTTGAAATGTTGTTACAGTTCTGATAGAAAGGAGTTTATTTTATATGGTGAACTGTTTGTCTGTGTGTTGATGTTAATGTATTTTGATAGATTGGAGGAATGAAAGCGGGGACGTTCGACACTTATCCCTCACATTCTGCTGATCCGTTCATCATTCGCCATCCCAAACGGACCAATCAAGAACCTGTCTTTCGCCCAGCTCCTGGTCCTAAGACCACACCTGTCAAGAGTATCATCTCCATCAATGTTAAAAGGTTTGATACCTGTTTGTCTCAGTCACGTTCCCTCTCATAGTTATTGAACTATGGGCCTGTAAATGTCCAGCAGACAGGGGCGGGCTGGGGTTGAAATTCAGCCCGGGAGCTTGGTTTGGAGAGGCCTTTTACCCGATCGCACAATGGATGTAAGTGGAACTGTGATTTTAACATGAATACTTTATTTTATTTTAATATAAAAACAATCTAATGATATACATAATATACAGTAAGTAGAGTGTACTAAAGTAAGCTACATATGCTCACACATACTATGCGTACTCAGACACTGTTTATTTAAAAATTAAAACTAGTGTGTGTGCACGCGCGCGGAGAACAGAGGCAAAAAGACTGGCAAAATTCTGTTCAATTTCTGCTTTATTTGGTAGAATGACAACATGGAAAAGAACATGCTTTGTGTATTGCTTGCATGTGGTTTTGCTCTAATGACGTTTTTTATGACATTTTTAGGTCTTACTAAAATATGACTTTTTTTGTTATATTTTGATGCCTTACTATACTATGACTTTTTTATGACATTTTGACTTCTTGCTAAAATATGACTTTTTTGGCTGATTTTGACACCTTACTATACTATGATGTTTTTTATGACATTTTGAGGTCTTACTAAAATATGACTTTTTTTGGCATATTTTGATGCATTACTATACTATGATGTTTTTTATGACATTTTGAGGCCATACTAAAGTATGACTTTTTTTGGCTGATTTTGACACCTTACTATACTATGACGTTTTTGGCACATTTTGAGGCCATACTAAAGTATGACTTTTTTTGACCGATTTTGACGCCATACTATACTATGACATTTTTTGGCACATTTTGAGGCCATACGAAAGTATGACTTGTTTTGGCCGATTTTGGCGCCATACTATACTATGACGTTTCTTGGCCGATATTGACGCGATACTATACTATGACGTTTATTGGCACATTTTGAGGCCATACTAAAGTATGACTTTTTTTGGCCGATTTTGACGCCATACTATACTATGATGTTTGTATGATTTTTTGAGGCCATACTAAAGTATGACTTTTTTTGGCCGATTTTGAAGCCATACTTTACTATGACATTTTTTATGACTTTTTGAGGCCGATTTTGACGCCATACTACACTATGACATTTTTTGGCACATTTTGAGGCCATGCTATGCTATGACATTTTTTATGACTTTTTGAGGCCATACTAAAGTATGACTTTTTTTGGCCGATTTTGACGCCATACTATACTATGACCTTTTTTATGACTTTTTGAGGCCATACTAAAGTATGGCTTTTTTGGCCGATTTTGACGCCATACTATACTATGACCTTTTTGGCACATTTTGAGGCCATACTAAAGCATGACTTTTTTTGGCCGATTTTGACGCCATACTATACTATGACCTTTTTGGCACATTTTGAGGCCATACTAAAGCATGACTTTTTTTGGCCGATTTTGACGCCATACTATACTATACTATAACTTTTTGAGGCCATACTGAAGTATGACTTTTCTTGGCCGATTTTGACGCCATACTATACTATGACGTTTTTTATGACTTTTTGAGGCCATACTAAAGTTTGACTTTTTTTTGGCCGATTTTGACGCCATACTATACTATGACCTTTTTTGGCACATTTTGAGGCCATACTAAAGTATGACTTTTTTTGGCCGACTTTGACGCCATACTATACTATGACCTTTTTTGGCACATTTTGAGGCCATACTAAAGTATGACTTTTTTTGGCCGATTTTGACGCCATACTATACTATGACGTTTTTTATGACTTTTTGAGGCCATACTATACTATGATGTTTTTTGGCACATTTTGAGGCCATACTAAAGTATGACCTTTTTTGGCCGATTTTGACGCCATACTATACTATACTATAACTTCTTGAGGCCATACAGAAGTATGACTTTTTTTGGCCGATTTTGACGCCATACTATACTATGACGTTTTTTATGACTTTTTGAGGCCATACTAAAGTATGACTTTTTTTTGGCCGATTTTGACACCATACTATACTATGACCTTTTTTGGCACATTTTGAGGCCATACTAAAGTATGACTTTTTTTGGCCGATTTTGACGCCATACTATACTATGACCTTTTTTGGCACATTTTGAGGCCATACTAAAGTATGACTTTTTTTGGCCGATTTTGACGCCATACTATACTATGACCTTTTTTGGCACATTTTGAGGCCATACTAAAGTATGACTTTTTTTGGCCGATTTTGACGCCATACTATACTATGACCTTTTTTGGCACATTTTGAGGCCATACTAAAGTATGACTTTTTTTGGCCGATTTTGACGCCATACTATACTATGACGTGTTTTATGACTTTTTGACGCCATACTATACTATGACGTTTTTTATGACTTTTTGAGGCCATACTAAAGTATGACTTTTTTTGGCCGATTTTGACGCCATACTATACTATGACCTTTTTTGGCACATTTTGAGGCCATACTAAAGTATGGCTTTTTTTGGCCGATTTTGACGCCATACTATACTATGACGTTTTTTATGACTTTTTGAGGCCATACTATACTATGATGTTTTTTGGCACATTTTGAGGCCATACTATACTATGACCTTTTTTGGCACATTTTGAGGCCATACTAAAGTATGACTTTTTTTGGCTGATTTTGACGCCATACTATACTATGACGTTTTTTGGCACATTTTGAGGCCATACTAAAGCATGACTTTTTTTGGCCGATTTTGACGCCATACTATACTATGACATTTTTTATGACTTTTTGAGGCCATACTAAAGTATGACTTTTTTGGCAGATTTTGACGCCATACTATACTATGACCTTTTTTGGCACATTTTGAGGCCATACTAAAGTATGACTTTTTTTGGCCGATTTTGACGCCATATTATACTATGACGTTTTTTATGACTTTTTGAGTCCATACTAAAATATGACTTTTTTTGGCCGATTTTGACGCCATACTATACTATGACGTTTTTTATGACTTTTTGAGGCCATACTAAAGTATGACTTTTTTTGGCCGATTTTGATGCCATACTACACTATGACATTTTTTGGCACATTTTGAGGCCATACTAAAGTATGACTTTTTTTGGCTGATTTTGACGCCATACTATACTATGACATTTTGAGGCCATACTAAAGTATAACTTTTTTTGGCAGATTTTGACGCCATACTATACTATGACGTTTTTTATGATTTTTTGAGGCCATACTAAAGTATGACTTTTTTTGGCCGATATTGAAGCCATGCTATGCTATGACATTTTTTATGACTTTTTGAGGCCATACTAAAGTATGACTTTTTTTGGCCGATTTTGACGCCATACTATACTATGACGTTTTTTATGACTTTTTGAGGCCATACTAAAGTATGACTTTTTTGGCAGATTTTGACGCCATACTATACTATGACCTTTTTGGCACATTTTGAGGCCATACTAAAGTATGACTTTTTTTGGCCGATTTTGACGCCATACTATACTATGACGTTTTTTATGACTTTTTGAGGCCATACTAAAGTATGACTTTTTTTGGCCGATTTTGACGCCATACTATACTATGACCTTTTTTGGCACATTTTGAGGCCATACTAAAGTATGACTTTTTTTGGCCGATTTTGACGCCATACTATACTATGACGTTTTTTATGACTTTTTGAGGCCATACTAAAGTATGACTTTTTTTGGCCGATTTTGACGCCATACTATACTATGACGTTTTTTATGACTTTTTGAGGCCATAATAAAGTATGACATTTTTTGGCCGATTTTGACGCCATACTATACCATGACGTTTTTTATGACTTTTTGAGGCCATACTAAAGTATGACTTTTTTTGGCCGATTTTGACGCCATACTATACTATGACCTTTTTTGGCACATTTTGAGGCCATACTAAAGTATGGCTTTTTTTGGCCGATTTTGACGCCATACTATACTATGACGTTTTTTTTATTACTTTTTGAGGCCATACTATACTATGATGTTTTTTCGGCACATTTTGAGGCCATACTAAAGTATGACTTTTTTTGGCCGATTTTGACGCCATACTATACTATGACCTTTTTTGGCACATTTTGAGGCCATACTAAAGTATGACTTTTTTTGGCCGATTTTGACGCCATACTATACTATGATGTTTTTTATGACTTTTTGACGCCATACTAAAGTTTGACTTTTTTTGGCCGATTTTGACGCCATACTATACTATGACGTTTTTTATGACTTTTTGATGCCATACTATACTATGACCTTTTTTGGCACATTTTGAGGCCATACTAAAGTATGACCTTTTTTGGCCGATTTTGACGCCATACTATACTATGACGTTTTTTATGACTTTTTGAGGCCACACTAAAGTATGACTTTTTTTGGCCGATTTTGACGCCATACTATACTATGACGTTTTTTGGCCCATTTTGAGGCCATACTAAAGTATGACTTTTTTTGGCCGATTTTGACGCCATACTATACTATGACGTTTTTTATGACTTTTTGAGGCCATACTAAAGTATGACTTTTTTTGGCCGATTTTGACGCCATACTATACTATGACCTTTTTTGGCACATTTTGAGGCCATACTAAAGTATGACTTTTTTTGGCCGATTTTGACGCCATACTATACTATGACGTTTTTTATGACTTTTTGAGGCCATACTAAAGTTTGACTTTTTTTGGCCGATTTTGACGCCATACTATACTATGACCTTTTTTGGCACATTTTGAGGCCATACTAAAGTATGACTTTTTTTGGCCGATTTTGACGCCATACTAT
The DNA here is from genome assembly GCF_017976425.1 of Toxotes jaculatrix. Classification (NCBI taxonomy): domain Eukaryota; kingdom Metazoa; phylum Chordata; class Actinopteri; family Toxotidae; genus Toxotes; species Toxotes jaculatrix. Next base: position 2,689,868 of record NC_054403.1, on the reverse strand, counting down.
ACTATGACGTTTTTTATTACTTTTTGATGCCATACTATACTATGATGTTTTTTGGCACATTTTGAGGCCATACTAAAGTATGACTTTTTTTGGCCGATTTTGACGCCATACTATACTATGACGTTTTTTATGACTTTTTGAGGCCACACTAAAGTATGACTTTTTTTGGCCGATTTTGACGCCATACTATACTATGACGTTTTTTATGACTTTTTGAGGCCATACTAAAGTATGACTTTTTTTGGCCGATTTTGACGCCATACTATACTATGACGTTTTTTACGACTTTTTGAGGCCATACTAAAGTATGACTTTTTTTGGCCGATTTTGACGCCATACTATACTATGACCTTTTTTGGCACATTTTGAGGCCATACTAAAGTATGACCTTTTTTGGCACATTTTGAGGCCATACTAAAGTATGACTTTTTTTGGCCGATTTTGACGCCATACTATACTATGACGTTTTTTATGACTTTTTGATGCCATACTATACTATGATGTTTTTTGGCACATTTTGAGGCCATACTAAAGTATGACTTTTTTTGGCCGATTTTGACGCCATATGATACTATGACGTTCGTTATGACTTTTTGAGGCCATACTAAAGTATGACTTTTTTTGGCCGATTTTGACGCCATACTATACTATGACGTTTTTTATGACTTTTTTTGGCCGATTTTGACGCCATACTATACTATGACGTTTTTTATGACTTTTTGATGCCATACTATACTATGACGTTTTTTGGCACATTTTGAGGCCATACTAAAGTATGACTTTTTTTGGCCGATTTTGACGCCATACTATACTATGACGTTTTTTATGACTTTTTGAGGCCATACTAAAGTATGACTTTTTTTGGCCGATTTTGACGCCATACTATACTATGACGTCTTTTATGACTTTTTGAGGCCATACTAAAGTATGACTTTTTTTGGCCGATTTTGACGCCATACTATACTATGACGTTTTTTATGACTTTTTGAGGCCATACTAAAGTATGACTTTTTTTGGCCGATTTTGACGCCATACTATACTATGACCTTTTTTGGCACATTTTGAGGCCATACTAAAGTATGACCTTTTTTTGGCACATTTTGAGGCCATACTAAAGTATGACTTTTTTTGGCCGATTTTGACGCCATACTATACTGTGACGTTCGTTATGACTTTTTGAGGCCATACTAAAGTATGACTTTTTTTGGCCGATTTTGACGCCATACTATACTATGACGTTTTTTATGACTTTTTGAGGCCATACTAAAGTATGACTTTTTTTGGCCGATTTTGACGCCATACTATACTATGACGTTTTTTATGACTTTTTGATGCCATACTATACTATGACCTTTTTTGGCACATTTTGAGGCCATACTAAAGTATGACTTTTTTTGGCCGATTTTGACGCCATACTATACTATGACCTTTTTTGGCACATTTTGAGGCCATACTAAAGTATGACTTTTTTTGGCCGATTTTGACGCCATACTATACTATGACCTTTTTTGGCACATTTTGAGGCCATACTAAAGTTTGACTTTTTTTGGCCGATTTTGACGCCATACTATACTATGACGTTTTTTATGACTTTTTGAGGCCATACTAAAGTATGACTTTTTTTGGCCGATTTTGACGCCATACTATACTATGATGTTTTTTATGACTTTTTGACGCCATACTAAAGTATGACTTTTTTTGGCCCATTTTGAGGCCATACTAAAGTATGACTTTTTTTGGCCGATTTTGACGCCATACTATACTATGACGTTTTTTATGACTTTTTGAGGCCATACTAAAGTATGACTTTTTTTGGCCGATTTTGACGCCATACTATACTATGACGTTCGTTATGACTTTTTGAGGCCATACTAAAGTATGACTTTTTTTGGCCGATTTTGACGCCATACTATACTATGACGTTTTTTATGACTTTTTGAGGCCATACTAAAGTATGACTTTTTTTGGCCGATTTTGACGCCATACTATACTATGACGTTTTTTATGACTTTTTGATGCCATACTATACTATGACCTTTTTTGGCACATTTTGAGGCCATACTAAAGTATGACCTTGTTTGGCCGATTTTGACGCCATACTATACTATGACGTTTTTTATGACTTTTTGAGGCCACACTAAAGTATGACTTTTTTTGGCCGATTTTGACGCCATACTATACTATGACGTTTTTTGGCCCATTTTGAGGCCATACTAAAGTATGACTTTTTTTGGCCGATTTTGACGCCATACTATACTATGACGTTTTTTATTACTTTTTGATGCCATACTATACTATGATGTTTTTTGGCACATTTTAAGGCCATAATAAAGTATGACTTTTTTTGGCCGATTTTGACGCCATACTATACTATGACGTTTTTTATGACTTTTTGAGGCCACACTAAAGTATGACTTTTTTTGGCCGATTTTGACGCCATACTATACTATGACGTTTTTTATGACTTTTTGAGGCCATACTAAAGTATGACTTTTTTTGGCCGATTTTGACGCCATACTATACTATGACGTTTTTTACGACTTTTTGAGGCCATACTAAAGTATGACTTTTTTTGGCCGATTTTGACGCCATACTATACTATGACCTTTTTTGGCACATTTTGAGGCCATACTAAAGTATGACCTTTTTTGGCACATTTTGAGGCCATACTAAAGTATGACTTTTTTTGGCCGATTTTGACGCCATACTATACTATGACCTTTTTTGGCACATTTTGAGGCCATACTAAAGTATGACCTTTTTTGGCACATTTTGAGGCCATACTAAAGTATGACTTTTTTTGGCCGATTTTGACGCCATACTATACTATGACGTTTTTTATGACTTTTTGAGGCCACACTAAAGTATGACTTTTTTTGGCCGATTTTGACGCCATACTATACTATGACATTTTTTGGCCCATTTTGAGGCCATACTAAAGTATGAGTTTTTTTGGCCGATTTTGACGCCATACTATACTATGACGTTTTTTATGACTTTTTGAGGCCATACTAAAGTATGACTTTTTTTGGCCGATTTTGACGCCATACTATACTATGACCTTTTTTGGCACATTTTGAGGCCATACTAAAGTATGACTTTTTTTGGCCGATTTTGACGCCATACTATACTATGACGTTTTTTATGACTTTTTGATGCCATACTATACTATGATGTTTTTTGGCACATTTTGAGGCCATACTAAAGTATGACTTTTTTTGGCCGATTTTGACGCCATACTATACTATGACGTTTTTTATGACTTTTTGAGGCCATACTAAAGTATGACTTTTTTTGGCCGATTTTGACGCCATACTATACTATGACGTTTTTTATGACTTTTTGAGGCCATACTAAAGTATGACTTTTTTTGGCCGATTTTGACGCCATACTATACTATGACCTTTTTTGGCACATTTTGAGGCCATACTAAAGTATGACCTTTTTTGGTACATTTTGAGGCCATACTAAAGTATGACTTTTTTTGGCCGATTTTGACGCCATACTATACTATGACCTTTTTTGGCACATTTTGAGGCCATACTAAAGTATGACTTTTTTTGGCCGATTTTGACGCCATACTATACTATGACGTTTTTTATGACTTTTTGACGCCATACTAAAGTTTGACTTTTTTTGGCCGATTTTGACGCCATACTGTACTATGACGTTTTTTATGACTTTTTGATGCCATACTATACAATGATGTTTTTTGGCACATTTTGAGGCCATACTAAAGTATGACTTTTTTTGGCCGATTTTGACGCCATACTATACTATGACCTTTTTTGGCACATTTTGAGGCCATACTAAAGTATGACTTTTTTTGGCCGATTCTAACGCCATACTATACTATGATGTTCGTTATGACTTTTTGAGGCCATACTAAAGTATGACTTTTTTTTGCCGATTTTGACGCCATACTATACTATGACGTTTTTTATTACTTTTTGAGGCCGTACTAAAGTATGACTTTTTTTGGCCGATTTTGACGCCATACTATACTATGACCTTTTTTGGCACATTTTGAGGCCATACTAAAGTATGACCTTTTTTGGCACATTTTGAGGCCATACTAAAGTATGACCTTTTTTTGCCGATTTCGACGCCATACTATACTATGACGTTTTTTATGACTTTTTGAGGCCATACTAAAGTATGACTTTTTTTGGCCGATTTTGACGCCATACTATACTATGACCTTTTTTGGCACATTTTGAGGCCATACTAAAGTATGACCTTTTTTGGCACATTTTGAGGCCATACTAAAATATGACTTTTTTTGGCTGATTTTGACGCCATACTATACTATGACGTTTTTTATGACTTTTTGAGGCCATACTAAAGTATGACTTTTTTTGGCCGATTTTGACGCCATACTATACTATGACGTTTTTTATGACTTTTTGATGCCATACTATACTATGATGTTTTTTGGCACATTTTGAGGCCAGACTAAAGTATGACTTTTTTTGGCCGATTTTGACGCCATACTATACTATGACGTTTTTTATGACTTGTTGAGGCCATACTAAAGTTTGACTTTTTTTGGCCGATTTTGACGCCATACTATACTATGACCTTTTTTGGCACATTTTGACGCCATACTATACTATGACGTTTTTTATGACTTTTTGATGCCATACTATACAATGATGTTTTTTGGCACATTTTGAGGCCATACTAAAGTATGACTTTTTTTTGGCCGATTTTGACGCCATACTATACTATGACGTTTTTTGGCACATTTTGAGGCCATACTAAAGTATGACTTTTTTTTGCAGATTTTGACGCCATACTATACTATGACGTTTTTTATGACTTTTTGAGGCCATACTAAAGTATGACTTTTTTTGGCCGATTTTGACGCCATACTATACTATGACCTTTTTTGGCACATTTTGAGGCCATACTAAAGTATGACTTTTTTTGGCCGATTCTAACGCCATACTATACTATGATGTTCGTTATGATTTTTTGAGGCCATACTAAAGTATGACTTTTTTTTGCCGATTTTGACGCCATACTATACTATGACGTTTTTTATGACTTTTTGAGGCCATACTAAAGTATGACTTTTTTTGGCCGATTTTGACGCCATACTATACTATGACCTTTTTTGGCACATTTTGAGGCCATACTAAAGTATGACCTTTTTTTGCCGATTTCGACGCCATACTATACTATGACGTTTTTTATGACTTTTTGAGGCCATACTAAAGTATGACTTTTTTTGGCCGATTTTGACGCCATACTATACTATGACGTTTTTTATGACTTTTTGATGCCATACTATACTATGATGTTTTTTGGCACATTTTGAGGCCAGACTAAAGTATGACTTTTTTTGGCCGATTTTGACGCCATACTATACTATGACGTTTTTTATGACTTGTTGAGGCCATACTAAAGTTTGACTTTTTTTGGCCGATTTTGACGCCATACTATACTATGACGTTTTTTGGCACATTTTGAGGCCATACTAAAGTATGACTTTTTATGGCCGATTTTGACGCCATACTATACTATGACGTTTTTTGGCACATTTTGAGGCCATACTAAAGTATGACTTTTTTTGGCCGATTTTGACGCCATACTATACTATGACGTTTTTCATGACTTTTTGACGCCATACTAAAGTTTGACTTTTTTTGGCCGATTTTGACGCCATACTATACTATGACGTTTTTTATGACTTTTTGATGCCATACTATACAATGATGTTTTTTGGCACATTTTGAGGCCATACTAAAGTATGACTTTTTTTGGCCGATTTTGACGCCATACTATACTATGACCTTTTTTGGCACATTTTGAGGCCATACTAAAGTATGACCTTTTTTGGCCGATTTCGACGCCATACTATACTATGACGTTTTTTATGACTTTTTGAGGCCATACTAAAGTATGACTTTTTTTGGCCGATTTTGATGCCATACTATACTATGACGTTTTTTATGACTTGTTGAGGCCATACTAAAGTTTGACTTTTTTTGGCCGATTTTGACGCCATACTATACTATGACGTTTTTTATGAGTTTTTTATGCCATACTATACAATGATGTTTTTTGGCACATTTTGAGGCCATACTAAAGTATGACTTTTTTTGGCCAATTTTGACGCCATACTATACTATGATGTTTTTTGGCACATTTTGAGGCCATACTAAAGTATGACTTTTTTTGGCCGATTTTGACGCCATACTATACTATGACCTTTTTTGGCACATTTTGACGCCATACTATACTATGACGTTTTTTATGACTTTTTGATGCCATACTATACAATGATGTTTTTTGGCACATTTTGAGGCCATACTAAAGTATGACTTTTTTTGGCCGATTTTGACGCCATACTATACTATGACGTTTTTTGGCACATTTTGAGGCCATACTAAAGTATGACTTTTTTTTGCCGATTTTGACGCCATACTATACTATGACGTTTTTTATGACTTTTTGAGGCCATACTAAAGTATGACTTTTTTTGGCCGATTTTGACGCCATACTATACTATGACCTTTTTTGGCACATTTTGAGGCCATACTAAAGTATGACTTTTTTTGGCCGATTCTAACGCCATACTATACTATGATGTTCGTTATGACTTTTTGAGGCCATACTAAAGTATGACTTTTTTTTGCCGATTTTGACGCCATACTATACTATGACGTTTTTTATGACTTTTTGAGGCCATACTAAAGTATGACTTTTTTTGGCCGATTTTGACGCCATACTATACTATGACCTTTTTTGGCACATTTTGAGGCCATACTAAAGTATGACCTTTTTTGGCCGATTTCGACGCCATACTATACTATGACGTTTTTTATGACTTTTTGAGGCCATACTAAAGTATGACTTTTTTTGGCCGATTTTGACGCCATACTATACTATGACGTTTTTTATGACTTGTTGAGGCCATACTAAAGTTTGACTTTTTTTGGCCGATTTTGACGCCATACTATACTATGACGTTTTTTATGACTTTTTGATGCCATACTATACAATGATGTTTTTTGGCACATTATGAGGCCATACTAAAGTATGACTTTTTTTGGCCAATTTTGACGCCATTCTATACTATGACGTTTTTTGGCACATTTTGAGGCCATACTAAAGTATGACTTTTTATGGCCGATTTTGATTTCATACTATACTATGACGTTTTTTATGACTTTTTGAGGCCATACTAAAGTATGACTTTTTTTGGCCGATTTTGACGCCATACTATACTATGACGTTTTTTATGACTTTTTGAGGCCATACTAAAGTATGACTTTTTTTGGCCGATTTTGACGCCATACTATACTATGACCTTTTTTGGCACATTTTGAGGCCATACTAAAGTATGACCTTTTTTTTGCCGATTTTGACGCCATACTATACTATGACGTTTTTTATGACTTTTTGATGCCATACTATACTATGATGTTTTTTGGCACATTTTGAGGCCATACTAAAGTATGACTTTTTTTGGCCGATTTTGACGCCATACTATACTATGACGTTTTTTATGACTTTTTGAGGCCATACTAAAGTATGACTTTTTTTGGCCGACTTTGACGCCATACTATACTATGACGTTTTTTATGACTTTTTGAGGCCATACTAAAGTATGACTTTTTTTGGCCGATTTTGACGCCATACTATACTATGACGTTTTTTATGACTTTTTGAGGCCATACTATACTATGATGTTTTTTGGCACATTTTGAGGCCATACTAAAGTATGACTTTTTTTGGCCGATTTTGACGCCATACTATACTATGACCTTTTTTGGCACATTTTGAGGCCATACTAAAGTACGACTTTTTTTGGCCGATTTTGACACCATACTATACTATGACGTTTTTTATGACTTTTTGAGGCCATACTAAAGTATGACTTTTTTTGGCCGATTTTGACGCCATACTATACTATGACGTTTTTTATGACTTTCTGAGGCCATACTAAAGTATGACTTTTTTTGGCCGATTTTGACGCCATACTATACTATGACGTTTTGTGGCACATTTTGAGGCCATACTAAAGTATGACTTTTTTTGGCCGATTTTGACGCCATACTATATTATGACCTTTTTTGGCACATTTTGAGGCCATACTAAAGTTTGACTTTTTTTGGCCGATTTTGACGCCATACTATACTATGACGTTTTTTATGACTTTTTGAGGCCACACTAAAGTATGACTTTTTTTGGCCGATTTTGACGCCATACTATACTATGATGTTTTTTATGACTTTTTGAGGCCATACTAAAGTATGACTTTTTTTGGCCGATTTTGACGCCATACTATACTATGACCTTTTTTGTCACATTTTGAGGCCATACTAAAGTATGACTTTTTTTGGCCGATTTTGACGCCATACTATACTATGACCTTTTTTGGCACATTTTGAGGCCATACTAAAGTATGACTTTTTTTGGCCGATTTTGACGCCATACTATACTATGACGTTTTTTATGACTTTTTGATGCCATACTATACTATGATGTTTTTTGGCACATTTTGAGGCCATACTAAAGTATGACTTTTTTTGGCCGATTTTGACGCCATACTATACTATGACGTTTTTTATGACTTTTTGAGGCCATACTAAAGTATGACTTTTTTTGGCCGATTTTGACGCCATACTATACTATGACGTTTTTTATGACTTTTTGAGGCCATACTATACTATGATGTTTTTTGGCACATTTTGAGGCCATACTAAAGTATGACTTTTTTTGGCCGATTTTGACGCCATACTATACTATGACCTTTTTTGGCACATTTTGAGGCCATACTAAAGTACGACTTTTTTTGGCCGATTTTGACACCATACTATACTATGACGTTTTTTATGACTTTTTGAGGCCATACTAAAGTATGACTTTTTTTGGCCGATTTTGACGCCATACTATACTATGACGTTTTTTATGACTTTTTGAGGCCATACTAAAGTATGACTTTTTTTGGCCGATTTTGACGCCATACTATACTATGACGTTTTTTATGACTTTCTGAGGCCATACTAAAGTATGACTTTTTTTGGCCGATTTTGACGCCATACTATACTATGACGTTTTTTGGCACATTTTGAGGCCATACTAAAGTATGACTTTTTTTGGCCGATTTTGACGCCATACTATACTATGACGTTTTTTATGACTTTTTGAGGCCATACTAAAGTATGACTTTTTTTGGCCGATTTTGACGCCATACTATACTATGACGTTTTTTATGACTTTCTGAGGCCATACTAAAGTATGACTTTTTTTGGCCGTTTTTGACGCCATACTATACTATGACGTTTTTTGGCACATTTTGAGGCCATACTAAAGTATGACTTTTTTTGGCCGATTTTGACGCCATACTATACTATGACGTTTTTTATGACATTTTTTGGTCTTACTAAAATATGACTTTTTTGGCATATTTTGACGCCTTAGTTTACTATGAGTTGTTTCATGACAATCTGAGATCTTACTAAAATAAACAGCCCACCCCTGTTAAATAGATCCCAAATACACAAAAATGTAACAGAGTGTAAATTATATGTTTTTTTAGGCTGTAAAGTTGGCTATTTTAACATGGGGGTAAATGGATAATTGCTCACTTCTGGAGCCAGCCCCCAGCGGCAGCCGAGAAACACGAACACGGAAGTGATCCTCACTGCTGAAACCTACAACTCTTGCCTTGGTTACATTCCCCTCTGTGCCACCTGCAGCTGCGAGGACACACTGCTGCGGTACACTGATACTGCATTTTATAGGGTAAAAAAAAAACGTTCCGACCACCGGCCAGGAACAGACTGGCTGTTCGGGAAACCTCCCAAACCTCCCGATGGCTAGCCCGCCCCTGCCAGCAGACACAGCACAAAATTATTATTCATTTGTAGAAATGTTTTAGTCCACCTAATAAATCAAAGTCCACTCTCTTTTAGCTTTTTTTTTGGTCTCTACCAACTCCGAATAGATCTGGCTCTCTATCTGCTAAACGCTCCACTATGTTCACCAGCTAGTTGCTAACTTTATCTGTCAGCTGTTTGCGGTTGGACAGGCAGTTTAAATTGGTAAGAGCTTTAAAAGTGAACCAAAATAGTAAAGCTGTGGGTGGTAAAATCAAAGCCATGAGCTAAGAGTAGTTAAAATACTCCATGGAGCTGAGACTGCAGAGATGGTCATAATTCTCTGTGGGTGCATCACTAAGAGCGTCACCTTTCACATGTTACATGTAGTGATTTGATCTGTTGTGATCTATTATGATCTATTGCATCATAAATTTGGATTGTCTTTAAATCATTGTCTTTTTTCCCCTTGCTGTTCCAGGAGCGTGCACTCTGCTAACTATACTTCAGCCATCCCAGCTGTGATGACATTCTGAACATTACCCATACTGCTCCATCACAAGCAGGTTTAAAGGTTTAAAACATGAACCTTTACTGTTTCTTTTTCCTTGTTTATTATACAAATACAGTTATTATTGTCTTCAGTTTAAGATGCAAGCAATAAGATGCTTGTGTCTTTACGGAAAGGAGAGGCACAGCATGTCTATCTGAGATGTTAGTGATGAAGAAAACCCACTGATCAGTACAGCAATAATGAGAATGACATAGAGAAATACCTTTTTAAATGGGAATGTTCACAGTGCAGGTTGTCTCCTCTCATTTCTGCCAAATTCAAATAATAAGTTTAACAGCTTCAGTAACCAGTAAAATTATGGATCAGTATATGGATTTTGACAATAACACAGAATTATCTTTTAAATGAAGATGGCTCACAGTGTGTCATGTCTCATCTCGTTGTGTCTTGTCTCCTCTCTGTAAAAATGACAGAGAAAGGACAAAATAAAAAACAGTTAAGTAACAACTTCAGCACCCAGAGGAAATATTGATCATTATAGAAAATTTGATAATGCATGAAATGAATCACTACTCATCTGTTTAAAGGATAGGGTTCACGGTTTATCATGTCCCTTACTGTCCCCTCTCTCTAAAAGATTCAATTCAATTCAATTCAATTTTATTTCTATAGCACCTTCCACAATCAAAATTGTCTCAAAGCGCTTTACAGAGACCTAGAGCCTGATGCCAGAGCAAGCACCTAAGGCGACAGTGGCAAGGAAAAACTCCCTTTTAACAGGAAGAAACCTTGAGCAGAACCTGGCTCAGATGGGGGACCCTCCTGCTGATGGCCGGGCTGGGTGAAAGGAGGAAAAGGAGGAAGATAGGACAGCTGGGAATGGAGGAGAGGGGGAGAAGGACATGCAGCATAATACAGACAATGGACAATGTTAGAGGGTCAGCATTTACATTACAGTTAGTGAACAGTTAGTGGATAATGTGTGCTCAGCAGATTACAGTTATGATAGGAAACAGAGCACAGAGGCATGGAAGAAGATGTAGGAGCAATAACAGTTAAGCAACTAGATGAATAGATGAAGTATTAACTGCTATCATGATTCAAACAAAAACATGAAGGAAGTGCATAGTCCACCTGCTAACCTGTCCTCTCCTCTTACCTCCTCCATCTTAACTGGCATCAGAAATGTTCTGTGGGACCAGCTGCAATAAAAATGTTTACTAAGTCAGTTTCTTCTTATGAGATGTATGATATGTATCATCTGAACACAGGCTTCTCTGTAGTGATTTACCTGTTGACTGGACTGTAGTGGAGCTACAGTCAGCTGTTTTACTGGGTGCTGACATGAATAGTAACACCAGTTCTTTTCCAAATCACGTTGTTATGGGCCTCATACTGTCGTCTTTAAAAAAAATATTTACAACTTTTGTAACTTTCTTTGGAAAGGACAGCTGACCAGTTCTCTGTGATGTTTCCATGCCAGCTAGCCAAATGCTTTCCACTCTGTCCACCTTAAATAAAGTTGCATGTACTCCTAATTTAAGAAAATACATGAACATTATTTATTGCTTTTTTCACAAAGTGAAAGCCCAAACTGTTACTCATGCCATCCTGACAGCATGAAGATGTACATCATATATAAGATATATTTAATAAGAGCCCAGCCAACAACCACTGTTCAACAATAGCTCAAATATTTACTGCAGCTGATGTCAGGGGGTGAATACCCACATTCTGGGATCGGTTCTGTGACGTTCTCACATCTAGATTTTGTTAATTATCAGGGCAACAGACGCTGAACATACTCTGCAGCAGAATGTAACATGACTGCCTGAGATTAGACATGAAGTATCAGCATAGGTGTGCTGCTCGTGCTGCTCTATTGTTTTGGGGGTAAAAAAACACCGGTGACACATCTGCTCATGGTACGATCTTTGGGTGAGCTTCCTTTCCCACAATGCACAGCGGCATACTGCACTTTATAAGTGAATGCGTGACTTCCGCTCTGTCTTTCAATGTTGAACCGAGCTGTGGAGATGTCGCTGGAGCAGTGGGTGAAAGCAGGTGAGTGTTTTTAGCTTTATTTAACACGTTAGAAGGGGGAAAAAAACACACGACAAAGTGAAGCAGCTAACTGTCCGCCATGTTAGTGTAGCTGTCGAAGCACTGAACGGCTGACGCTGTGGCGGGTTTATGCAAGACCTGCTCATGAAGCCTCACGTGCGCAGCATGAAGCACGTGGGTTCAGCAAACGGACTGCTGTTAGCTTCAGTAGCTGCTACCGCTCTGAAAGCAATGTGTCTCTCACATGTTCTGTGTCCTGTGTGTGTTACACTTATTGTGTGAAACAGGCATGGGTGTGGCCTCTCACTCTGTGCTAATGTGACATTCATGTTGTCTCTTTCAGAGATGCTGCGACCCCTGTTTAACCGATGCTGTGATAGAGTAGTAGCCATGGGGTAGAGCTACCGACCTCCTGCCTTGCCTTTGAGGCCAAAGGTAAATATATAGAATGTGAATTCATTACTGCAGAAAACCATGAGGTACCACGTGATGATGTTGACCAACCAGAGCAGCACAGATTCCATGCCATGTTATTACTGAGTTAAGATAATGACCCAGGTTGAGTGTTTAGTGATGGAGCTCTGCAGAACCCACATGGTGGTTCCCTCCACCCCCAGCTCTCAGTCAGCTGACCAGGCGGTGTGTGCCTGGCTCAGTGTTACAGTGCTGGTAGAGGAAGTCTCTGTTCTTGGTTTCAGCTCTGCAGGTTCTGTTTTAGAGTCTGCTGCTGCTGAACTGCTGCAGAGCGCTGCCCGACGAGAGTGGCCTGTTCTGATTCCACAGCAGGGCAGGCCTAGTACAGGGCCGCACACTCTCACACTCACACCACCAGAGATGCTGTTGAGCATCTCATCAGTTGTTTCCACTGTGTGTCTGAAGTGCATTGTGTTTCCATGGTTGTTGCAGGCGGAGCCTCTGAGATGCTCAGTGTGGAGCTGACAGTCATGCTGCAGGCTTACTGAAGGTGAGTATAGGAGAACCAGTTTTACCTGTTTATACTAAAACACTGATATTCCATGCTGTGATGACTAAATAATATAACACATCATGCTGACTAAACACCATGGTGAACCCCAAATCCTGAGCATATCTGACTGTCAGCAGTGATCAGCAGTGTGGCTCTGGTTTCACTCACTCACTCTTCATATCTCTACAGGAGCTCGTGGAGCAGCTGGCCTGCAGGGGGCAGCAAACACCTGCAATGAACGGAGACTGGCGTCAGGTGTGTGATACGCTGTCAGTATGGACACAGAAGTGAAGCAGAGTATTTTGTGTTTAGTGTGTAGAAACGGTGTAAACCCAATCTTGTACTGCTGCGGCAGAGACCTTCTCTCTGCTGTGGAATCATAGAATTGGGAGAGAAACTCAGGACTTTGGCACAGGTTTAAGTAAAAATCATTTACCAGAACCTGACTCAAGACCTGAAACATGCTTCTTGTAATGTCCTGTTGAACTGAACTTGGATATCGACTGTCTGGTAATGGTTGTACTTTGTTTTCTAGCGTGTACAGGGAAGTCCTGCCCGGCTGGTGTGGATGAGTGGATAAAGATCCTGCCTCAAGCTGACAGTCATCAGTACACTCCATGTTTCTGCCATGTTGCTGGATAATGTTCTTGAAGTCATCACCTACATTTAACACTTCCAGGAAATAACCATAAGACTGATGTGATTATGCTGACATGTAAAAGCTATGACCTTTGTTTCCAAATGTTTGAATACAATTTGATGTTGCAGCACCTGATTGGTCACTAGTGAATAAACTACAGTGAACATGTCACCCAGTGTAGTGTTGTTGCTTATTGCTCTTTCTGGTTAACAGTGGAGCTCTGTGGTGTGGAGAAATGGTACAACACTAAATTACAGTCAACAATTAAGTTTGTATGTATTTATGAATAAAGTTGATGTGTTCAAAAATATTCCAGTCATTCATTTATGAGTGTCAGTCTTAATAACAATGGTGAGTCTGTCCTCTCCACTTTATAGAAATGCCACATCACGATCAACAGCCAGTTTTCATTAAAAACAAAGCTGGATCACATTAACACAACAGCTGTTGTGCTCCATCTTGTCTTAGTAATGCGCTGCTTAACTTTATTGTTGGGCTAATCATTTTTTGAGAGATGAATACTTTTTGAAAAACGCCAATTTCTACACAATTTAGAACTAATAATATACAATGTCATACAGTGGCTTCAGACTCTGTTCAGATCCCTGCTTGCACACAATGTGTTGTAAATAGAATTTTATTAATGATAAAACTAATATTTTTCCTTGCACTGTCCTGATGCACTCATAGATGTCCACAGTCCTGCTGTGGGATCAAAGTATATCTAGACAATAAAATCATGACTCACCCAGCAAGCCTGGATTAATGAAGAGGTGAGGACTCTATCCAGAACCACAAAAACTGTCAGAGCATCAAGGAGGCCGAGGAGAGACTGGAGACACCAGCAAACCAAGAATATGTGGCAGGCGATCCAGAACATCACAGGCTGTGAGGGGCCCGCCATGCGTGAGGCCACACTGTCAGATGAGCTCAATACATTTTATACTCGCTTTGATCTCATCGACAGAGAGTCAGCTGTACAGTCTCCTCCGCCTCCAGAGGAGCTGCCACTGTCAGCAACCCACAGCAGCTGTGAGAGGAGTCCTCCTGAGAGAGAAGCTGTGACACATCACTGTCACAGGGAGAGTGTTCCCACCTGCTCCCTGACAGCCAACCATCGCACCTGTACCTCCGCAGTGTCTGGTCTAAATGATTCCCTGTGGCACTCACCTCCATTGTGATTGACAAGCTGGTTCCTCAGTACATCAAAGACAACATCCCAGTCAGCCTGGACCCTCACCAGTTTGCATTCAGAACCAACAGATCCACAGAAGTATAGCACCTCCACCTTTCATCCAACACCACATTCAGTGCCCCCCCGTCACATGAACCCAGGGTTCTGTGCTCAGCCCACTCCTGCTCACGCCATCCACCCATAACTGCATCCCCTCACATGGACAGAACTCTACAGTGAAGTTTGTGGACAACAGCACCATCATCACAAATTCCAGGCAAACACCAGCTTCAGTAACCTTCAATTAGTAAGGGAAGATCATAATGATAAGCAAAAGAGGACACAGCATGTGCTCACTGTGTGGACAGTGAGCTGGGACAGATGTGCTTCTTCCTAACATGTGGAACACATCAGCCAAACGAGACGGCTCCCTCAGCACGCTGAGCAGTCCAAGCTTTAACACACACACACACACACACACACACACACACACACACACACACACACACACACACACACACACACACAGAAAGACAGGTGGAAAGATAACTCCTTCTTCCACTACTCTTCATGGGAACCAAACAGGATCTTGTTTGTTTGTTTGTTTGTTGTTGGGACCAAACACTATATAAACAACTGACTCCAGACAGAAAACTTAACATTTAACCGAATAACAAGTCCACGTCTCTGTTTATCTATAAGTGTATCCGCCATATGATTTAAGTGACCTTAATGCACATAATAGGTGCAGCCAGTAGGTGGCAGTGTGGTGACGGAAAATGACTTGTACCTGTGCAGAGTTGTAGCTGGAGAACGAGAAGTCCAGCGTCTGCTCAGCTCAGCAGGTCATTGTCTAATTAAATCACAGCTGAGTTCATTAAAGACTGAACGTGTTCCAGCTTTAACCGTTTTGCTTGAAACGCGTTGTTTTTATAGTTAGGTTGTAGATAAACAGTGACACAGTTAAGATGCACAGACCGGAGCTGAATGTAACCTGGGTCATGTTCATACTCTTGATCCTTGGATGAAGGAAAAGAATCAGAAATCACGTGGTTCCTGTCGTTTCAAAGCGCTGACAGAGCAGCACCATACAAAGCTCCATCCAGGAATAGGTACATTTAAAGATAGCTGCCTTTGTCATTTTCCAGTGCTTGAGCCTTCTCTGTGATTAACAAACCAGAGCTTGTCGGAAATATATAAGGATGTGCATTTTCATTCGGCTTCTATATAATCTACCAAGAATCATTCATAGGAACTCTATTTAACAAAATGTCTATTTTGGAAATAAATATCTTAAAATCATCACTTTTCATTTTTAAGCAGCGTATAGTGTAAGCAGTGTATATACCGTCTGTAGGCTATTCAAAAGCAGTATTTTTCTTTTTATTAATTATTAATTATTATTAATCATTAAGAGCTATAAAGTTTGTTCAGTTATGTCTCCAGCTCATACAGACCACAAAAAACTTGAAAAATGTGAACGGAGTTCGGTTCGACGCTGTGCACGGAGCAGAACAGGGGCTGGCTTGTAAGTCGGAGGCGGAGTTTTTTTTTTTCTACTTGATGTTAACTCAGTTGCAGAGTTTTCTCTGAGAGGAGCATTAAAGTCGTCAAACAGCAGATCCGAGGGGAAAGGTGAGTGTTTTCAGGTGAAATCACGCTTACAGGACGAGCAGCTTGCAGCTCGGACGCGCTGAGCCTCAGGACGCTTTAACGTTCCTGAGGCTGAAAATGCTTGGTTGGCAAAAAAAAAAAAAAAAAAAAAAAGCAGCAGACGGATGTTTTTATCACGAGTTTTAGCTGGAGTGTCTCAGAGCTGCGAGCACAGCAGATATCTGTCCACACGGAGAGAGGACAGGTAATAATAATAAAAAAAAAACCCCACTGACCGCTGCACTGATTTCTGATCGGACTCACTGGAGTCACTCTGATGTGTTTCTGTTGGAGTCGACTGAACTTACTTCATGTTTGATTTCTGTTATAACCTCGCTCGGACTCTTCTTCCATATCTTCCCGGAGGAATGCATGTGAGGAAACACGGCTCAGCTCAGGCTGACGAACAGCTTCCTTTGCTCCACTGATCTCATCAGATTTAAAAGCCTGTTTGCTCAAGCTGTGCTCCTGCAGCTGGGACTGTGTTGGGCTGTGTTGAGCTGTCATCAAACCTTCAAATGACAGTCAGCGACATGTTCTGTGTCTGTCTGCAGGACACAGACACAGACACACACACCCACACCCACACACTTCTGCTGATTCTACTTGTAGTGATTTCATGTCCGGTCTTTTGTGTTTCAGTTTATTTCTTCCAGTCTTGTGGCGGTGGAGGTTGAGGTGGAGGTGGTGGTGGTGGTTATGGGGTAGTTGGTGGATGCATGTTTGGAGCCTGCAGCTTTCCTTTGACATCAGGCTCAGATGGGTTGCTTTCTCAGTAACATGTTGCAAACCCCCCCAAAAAGAAGAAGTAAACTCAGATTGTTCAACATATGGTGAAATCTGCACAGATGATGAAATGATTTTCAGACATGAAGAAGTCATGATAAACAAACTGCAGATACATCAGTCTGCAAATTCTCAAATATTTAGATTTAGACTTTATGTAAGTTGCAGTTTGTTAAACTGCATAAACAGCTGTGTAATCTCACTGTCCACTGTCTCTGGCATACTTCTGAATTGAAATGGAAACTTTCTGTTTCTCCCTTTGAGCTGAGCTGAGGTGGGACGCGGCCCTCTCCTTTCGCAGAGCCTGCTGTTATGGCTCGGTACCTGAAGTATTTCACCACTGTGGGCGATCAGCAGCCGAGTCAGCTGGAAGAAGAGGAGCTGCACACGGTCAGCGAGGAGTTGGGTCCGGCTACAGGACAGTTTCCAACCAATCTGAGCTTCAGGGACTCACTGAAGAGGCTCTACAGCTCTGACCGGTTCCAGGTATGCCACATTAGTCTCATTTACTGAATTTACAGAAAACAACAAAACAACAAAGAAAACAAAACAAAGAAAAGCAGTAAATGCTCACATTTAAGGAAGTTGGAACAAGACAGAGGTGAAAGAAGCAACAAAATTCTGGTACATGTGAAACAGATGCCTAAATCTGTTTCCGTGGGTTTTTTTTTACCTCTAATCTTTGGTGTCTTTGTAAAATATTGAATAATGTCACCTCTTTCAGCCTCAGACAGTTATTTAAATGAAACTATGTGACAGGTTTAGAGGGAAAACAGCTCACACACATCTGAGACAAGGAGCAACAACAAGACACTTTTTGTTTGTTTGTTTTGTGTCACAAGCCAAAAAGGTTTGGTTTAATCTTTATCAAATTGTATTTTGTAAGAGTATCATGCACTAAGTACCATATTTCCCTCTGGAAACATGGAAATACTCAAGTAAAATACTAGTACCTCAAAACCTGTACTGAAGCTCGGTCCTTGCCCATGGGTTTTTAAAGCAGCAACTGTTATAGGCTGATGGTCTGCTGTTGCTTTCAGGTGTTGGTGGTGTGTTTGGTGATCCTGGATGCCATCTTTGTTCTGGCTGAGCTGCTCATAGATCTGTCTGTGATCAAGTTGGAGCACGGCCACCTTGCTCCTGAGGTGAGACACAGACTCGTCCACTTTTAATCAAAGGAAACCCACACTTTTATTTAGAATGTTTACCATCCAACACTTGTTCTTGCAGGTGTTTCATTACCTGAGCTTGGCGCTGCTCACTTTCTTCATGGTGGAGCTGGCTGGTAAGATTTTTGCTTACCGCCTGGAGTTCTTCCATCACAAGTTTGAGGTGTTTGATGGTTTGGTGGTGGTGTTGTCCTTCGTGTTGGACGTTGTCTTCGTCTTCCATGAGGACGCCTTTGATGCAACGGGTCTCCTCATCCTGCTGCGACTCTGGAGGGTGGCCAGAATTATCAATGGTCAGTAACATTTTTGCAAAACAGTGATGAGTCTGTGTATAATGTGTGTATATTTTTGTATATATGTAACAAACAGACACACAAAAACAAGCACAGAAGTTCCAAACAGACGAGGACATGAGCCCATAGCAGCTTCTCAGACAGGCTAACCAAAAGCTTTTATAAAAGCGTTTGATGACTTTTATAAAGCAGCTCCCTGCAGCATCCTGTGGCAGTTGTTCAGGGCAGTTACTGTGGAACTTGCTCCAGACGATGCACGATGCTCCATCAGCAGCTAATATGAGGACATTCTTGTTCTTCTAGAGGAAACGAGGAGAAGAAAACTGACTGAGTAACCAGAGACTTTGAGTGATTTCTGGCACAAGTTAAGGACCCTACCCAAAATTCTGGCTGACAAATTTGAAATGCAGCTCCCGCTTAAAGCTCGCAGTCCTCTTCCATCCACAACTGAAACGCCTGAAGCTGCTTTGAGGTTCAGGGTGAAGTAATGAGTGTTCACAGCGACAGCACAGTGTGTTATTAAAGGGACTGCATCATGCCTGGAAGAATATTTCCAAATGAGTAATTAAGCTTAAGCTTGTTGGGATTATTAAGTGTCCAAAGAAGTCATAGTGTTAAATGGAACAATATTTTTGGACCAGTGCAAGATAAGACCTGAACATGCTTTAACAGACGGCTGGAATTTATTTAGAAACTACTGAGAAAAAATATACAATCATTCAAAATCATAAAAATCATTGAACAGGACGTGCTAAGATGAAATGTTGAGAAAAGTCTCCGTGGCACAAGATCTGTGTCAGTTGTGTGACTCATGCTCAGTGTATGACAGTTGGCAGCCTTAGAAATAACCATGGGCATACCGGTACAGATTCCTAGAAATGGCCTCAGTCCTTTCTAGCAGCCTCCCTCCTCCACAGTGTCAGAGCGCCCCGTTTGGCAAAGCTTCGATCGATAAACTGGATGTTTCCTGAATTTGATTTTTTTTTTTCTTAAGGCTTTCTTACAGTTACCAGTGAAAATGTACAAGTCAAAAAGAAAAAGAAGTCATCTTAGTTGCTGCATGTGAAGGTGATTGTGTTGGAATGTGTTGCAGGTATCCTGGTGTCAGTGAAGACTCGTGCAGACCAGAAGATCCACAAGTTGAAGGAGAGCTACGACCACCTTGTTGAAAGAATCACAGAACTACAGGCCCGCAATGATAAACTGGTGAGTCTAATATTATATTATATCTTCCCTGCATCACCCTGAGGAATCTGGACACAAGTCTTTCTAATATGATGCTACCTCACCAGAGCTAAGGCAGAAGTCCATGAGTTCTGGGCTACAGGCTCCTGTGTTCAAGCTTTGAATGAAGCCCAACGACAGACTGACTCTTTTCTTTGTCTGTCTCCATCTGTTGCAGGAACAAGAGAAGGAGAAACTTCAAGCCCTCCTGAGGAAGAATGGCATAGGCTTCTAACTCTGATTAACTGTCATGGAGCCGCTCTTCAGTGTCATTTATACCACAAACCTGTCTGCATCATGGTTTTTAATTTTCACACTATACATTCCATGATAAAGCATTACTGTAGACCTGTTGAATCATTCCTACTACCTGTTTACATAATCTTTAGAGTTACTACATTAACTGTAGAAAAACCATCTCATTTTGACTGTGTAAATGAATCCATATTCAGTTTTCCTGTCACTATAGTGATGGAACCCAGCTAAAGATCTGTATTTAATAAATTAAATAATCTGCTGAGTGACATTTAGAAGCACTGTATGTTATGTAAAAAAATCAGATTTAAATAAATGATTTCATTTATTAAAAAAGTGTTCTACTTACAAAACTCCTATATACATTATTCACAGTATACAGTGATAGACTGATCATACAAACAGTGTTTGCTGTCATAAATACAATGTACCAGTGTGTATGGTAAACATTAGCCTACAGTGCTGAGCTGTATGGACTGTTAGGTAACTGTTGGATCAGACAAAAGGGAAGAAGAAGTCAAAGGGTAGTTTGGCATCGATGGTGGGCATGGCTCTGTAACCAGGAAGAGCAGCAGCAGACACTGGTAAGAAGGCCACTGATATTCTGACTGGCAGGGACCCGCTGCCACTGGACAACACAGCCTGTAAGAGAATAAGACAGACACAGCAGAGTTGATGAGAAGCTCAGATACCTACTACATGTTTTCTCTCTGTGTGTTAAAACCTGCCAATATCTGTGAAAAGGTGAGTCTTACCAAGCTGCTGGTGTTGGTTTGGATAACTTCTTTGACGCTCACAATCTGAGGCTGGGGGTTCACCAAGGATCCATATTTGGTCCACTCAATTTCTAAATGAAATGACAACGGGATGCTGCAACTCTGGGCTTCCTGGAAATGACAAACATACGGCTGGATGGTGGCTTCACAATGTAAACCATGTACTGCTTCATGTGTTTCAATCAGGGGAAATGTACAGTGTCAATTCATGTTGATTTAAAGATCTAAAGAAGCAGGATGCAATATATTTAGTGAGTCTTAAAATCAGGAAATCAGGAAATAAAATCAGGAAAAGTCTGCTGAGTTCAGCTACCACCATTTTTGTCTTATCAGACCAGAGAATCGTTTTCCTCGTGTTCTGAGTTCTTCAAATACCATGTGACAAACTAAAAGCAGGCTGTCACATGCCTTTCACGCAAAGTTAGACTAATAATGCGCTTTATTTATATAGCACTTTTAAAAAAAAACAGTTAAAAGGTGTTTCACAATGATAACAGAACACACTAAAACACAAGGACAGTTTTAGTGTTCGTTAGTGTCTGTTTTATTATATTTAATATAATAAAACATTGATAAAATCGGGAAAAGTATGTTTTAAGGCTTAAAAGACAGCCTCATTTCCTTGGGCATATTATTTCAGAGCTTCAAAGCCTGACTGCAAAGGATCTGTCTGGTCTGGTTTTCAACCTAGGTCCTGTTCAGATGTGGCATTAACGTGTCTGAGGTGATCCGATCCCAAGTGGACAGCTCGAAGTACAGGTGTGAATGCACCCAAGATACATCGAGGACGCATGTGAGATCTGATCACTCAGGTCAAAGTATAACTTGCCATCGTAGCCTGTTCCAGGTTTCCTTGTCACAGGCTTAATCTGTTGTGACGAGAACCCAGTATGAGGGAGTATGTGTTTAGTGACATGCAGGGACCAAGTTTAACTACTACATTCTTAAACTGAATCTTTGAAAATTCCATGTCCATGATCTGAGACTATTTTCTCTTTTCAAACAGTGCTCACCCCAGGAATGAAGTTGTTCTTGATTTGCACCCAGTCCAGTGGATTGTTCAGTGGGGAGTTTCCAAAAGAAGCCACATACTGGGGGTAGTTTGGTCCACGCAGAACATCTAAAAGCAGCTGGGAGACCAGGGAGCAGTTGGTAGCATCCTCCAATCTGCAGGAACAAGATAAGTGACCATTATTGTTAAGAAGACACTGTACTTGTGCACATCAAAGGGATTCGCCGACGGTGAGGATGTCGTGCCTTAATGTGCATCCAGACACGGAATCCAGACCGAACAGGACAGGGGAGCGCCGATGTGGACCCCGCAGACAGTCCTGGTCCTCAGCACTGTGGAGAAGAGACAGTGTGTCTCTGGGGTCGATGCTTCTGACAATCCCCGTGAAGATGACTGCTAAGGACAAATCCTGGGCCTTGTAGCACATCAGAAAACCATCCCCTTCTCATCAAACACTGTAAATGTACCCCAAACCCCTTATACCGCCGTCAGAGGACATTATTAATTATCCACACTGCCTGTGAGTCTGGGTGAGGGACATCCATCATTCAGGCAGGGAAAGGATATTCTGCTGTTCTTGTTCCAGACACAAGAGGCAGCCCGGCCACATAACCTGGGTTTCCACTGTACTGGACAGCCATGTCCTCACCATGCTGCTGTTTAACAGACAAAAGGCACAGAACAACACATTTTCGTTTCTTTTTTAATCCATTAATATGATGGATGAATTAGCCAAACTCCATGATACATCTTGAGAGACACTACCTGGACAAAGGTGATCTGAAACTCCTGTCTCAAGGGCAATGTTGCTGCACGGACAAATCCAAGCACCAGAGACGCCGTCACGTTCGTTATCTCCCCGGCTGGGCTGTACTTCATCACATACACAACCTGAGGACACAGAGCATCTGATGGGGTCAGCTCACACTGACTCCTTTTATTAGTATAGGATGAAATCATTCAGTGTCCACAATTTCAACTTTACTTCTAGGTGTAGTGTTTACGCTCAGTGTCCACTTTATTAGGAACACCTGTACCTGTGCCCTACAAACTATCAACCGATGGACTCTGGTTGGCTCACCTTCAGCACCACATTAGCACAGAGGTCTGGGCTCAGGAGAACAGGACTGAGGTTTTCTCCTCCACTCATCTTCAGCTCAGTCTGAGTCCCATCCACAGACTGCAGGATGACTGAGGCTACCTCCACAGGAACAACCTCCAGCAACACCGGGGGACACACACATGAAAGTTGCTGGAGTTACAGTAGATGATACATCAAAGCAGATATTATGCCTCTTGACATATTTAAAACATTTGCATGCAGGTATTGTATATCTCAGACATACTGTATCAAAGGGAAAATAATCTATGACAGTACAGCATGCTGCAAAGGCCACGCAGTAAACAGTAAAGCAAAGGTGTTTTGTCAGAGCCAATGTGAAAATAATGACTTCCTTCTTCATGAGAACTGAGACGAAAGTTATGAGAAAAGCGCCATTTTTCCTGTCATTGTGTTGCAGCAGTTAACCTCAAAGTTTCAGCTGTTTTAACTTTTTTTTTTTTCACAATGTGGCAATTTTCAAAGGAGACGTGTTTTTGGGGGCCTCTATTCTTTGCGCAAAAGAAATGTCAGTGTCTTACTAAAGTGTCTTAGTTCCTGGTTAGGCAGAGGCTGTGATGGCATGTGAAGATTTTTACTGCAGCTCTTTGATTATTTTATAGAACCCAATAACACCTACGCATCCCAAACCTTCCTCCCAGCATGGGTTTCAAAACATCAACACTGAGCTGCAGAGCCTTATGGGATTTGAAGGCTTTATAGGGCACTTGAAAAAAAATCTATGGATACATTTAAGTACAGCAAACTGATAAACGAAGAACAATAATGTCAAGTAGAGCGATGAACTATAACTCTACATCATGCAAAGACACTTTCATTATATACACACACACCATTTCTGTACACTACATAAAGTATATTGTAATTTGACCAAGTAATTTAGACCAAGCAGACATTTATTTTCCAATGAATCAATCAAAAAAGCCCATTACAATTTCTCAGAGCCAAGCTAAAGTATTCAAATTCCTTCTTCTCTCTAACCAACAGTCCCAAAATCCAATGATCACAGAAAACAAAGAAAATTTAAAGTGCAACTGAATACTACTGCTGCCACTGGACAGTGTCGAATCAGCGTCAGACCAGCGTCAGACCTGTGTCACTGTCTTCACTGTGTTCCTCTGTCTGTCCTCCAGTCCAAACTCTGAGACATGTTAATGTTTTACTTCCATAGAATTATGAGAACCTTGGCTCTTAAGGAACTCATGTCTCTTGCCTTATTTATACCAGCTGGTAACAGCTGGCATTTCATTTGCATCACCCACCCAAAGTCTTTCTTGAGTGTGACGTTGCCCTGTAGTTTTGGGGGTGGAGTGTCCCCGGGTGCATCATGCTGTAGATGTTTTAAACAGATTTCTTAAGGATCAAGTGGACGGTTACTGGATTACCTCTGGAAAAGGGAAAATAACTTCTATAGTAATGAGCACTTGAAATAGCACCAAGATCAATAGATACTCTGACTGTACATGTAATTTACTAATTCCAAAAAAGGGAATTTAGTGTTGAGTTACCCTTTAAGAAGGCAGAGCCAGTGAAGTGAAAACAGTTGTTAATTAATGTTCTGCTGGTCAATTAATTCTCTGACTAACTGTTTCAGAGTTGAACAAACAGACAAAAAGTAGGAATACTCACTGCTGCATCTTTATTCTTCCCCTGTGGAGTTGAAAAGATTCAGTTTAGCATCTTTAAGTTAACTTAATCTGATTCTCTTTCTGCAGTTTCTTCATGCTTTAAACATTTCCAAAATAGTAGCTTATTGAGCCTGTGCAATTTATTTAAAGCGATCCATGTTTCTTTATTTTATCAAAATAAACAAAAGAAAAGCCCACTCAAACACCTCCCAGCCCTCTGAAATATTTATGGTAAATGTCACCACAACATGAATGACAACACTTAAAAAGATTGCTTCAGTTTTCAAATGTTGCGCTTCTACCAAGTTACGCAGCTCTGAAGAAAACATACGATGTGCAATGTAAACTTGGTGGAGCTCCCCTTTAATCACAGCAGTCGTCCAGTTTCTTAGAGAGTAAGAGAGTTTGGCAGTGTTGTGTTTCTTTGAGGAACAAGCAGTGTGTCGCAGAGTAAAAGTGAGACTCACGGCAAAGAGCTGGACGTTCGTGTAGGTGTCCATATTGAAGGCCAGCAGAGTGCTGCAGTCCTGATCCAGGACCGTACGCCGGGAACAGCCTCCGCTCTGATCCTTCAAGAATGCTGTCAAGAAAAATGTTAAAAATTCAAAACACTCGTAAAATGATCATAAAGAAGCTTATTTCCTAAAATATCAGACTATTCTTAGATAACATGCTCTCTTAGCAGGCTGTGGATTTGCGAGATGTTTAACTGATGCAGTTTAAAAAAAAAACAAAAGAAAAACAGCATATCATGATGAAATAATCTCAATAAGATTAAATTAAAGGGATTTCTCCTCAGGTCTCAGGAGAAACATCATTACACTACTCTCCTGAGTAATTCAGACTAATCAGCCTTGAAACTGTTTCACTTTTATGTGTTGCACTTTGCACCATTTTTCCAGCAGGTTATATGTATAATGAGAACACTCATACAACATGTCCACGAGTAACCTCTGCAGGTCCTGTTATGAATATGAAAAAGACACTTCCGCCTGGTCCAGGCTAGGTTAGTGTAGCATTTACAATCGTTTGTGATCTCAGTTCATTGTGCTTAAAGTTTTTAAGAGAAGTAATAACATGTTCGTTCTCTAATGGATGAAAAGTTCAGTTTCTAAGCAATAAAACACAGCCTTGCTCAGTTCATTACCCTTGTTGCTACAGCTTTACTTGCTCGGATTTGACCAAAAGCTTATGGAAGCTATTGTTAGGTTAGATTAGGAACTTTACTGACCACATTGTGGAAAATTTGTTTCGGTCTTCATCACAAAATGATGAAAATTAACTGCACTACTGAGAATACAGGACAGTGATGAGGACAAATGGACATATGGTTTTGGTAGCTTTTACTTCTCTGTGGAGTCTCTCTGAGGGTAAAAGCTCAAAGTGTGAGTGCCACAGGAGGGAAGGACCATTTACAATCTGGAAAGCTTTACTCTTCATATTTAATTCAGAATTCTCTTTTGGTTTGGCTTTTAGTTTTAGTTTGGTCCGGTTCTCATATGTGAAGAATAAAACACTTTCCACTACATTTGTGTTCACCGTTCCCAGTGTTTGTCCACCAGCATTAACATCACTTAACTACAGAATATTGTATCCAGCAGATACAATCTCTGTGTGGCTTTCTCAGCAGTGTAGTCACTATTCTCAGTCAAGTTCCAGTATACTTAAAACTACTGACAATTTCATTCATTATAAGAGGCTGCAGTTTATCAGGAGCGTCTTGTGTGTGCTTGACAGCTTTTTAACAACATACACAATGACATGGACGGTGAAACAAACGAAAGAACAGAGTCCAGCACAGGTGAAATGCTATGTCAGCAGCAGAACAGCACACCCTGCAGCAGAGGTGTGTAAGTGAGTAAGCTAATTAGCTAAAATGAGCTAATTTCAGATAAATATTGCTACGTAACTGAATCAGTTTGCTGACTTTCATTATCCCATAACTGTCAATTGTGGCCACAGTGGCAACGTGTCACATTAAGGCGAGCAGTATCTACCTGCAGGACTCGTGTCCACACAATCAGCAGTGACACCAGGAGCTGGCAGCCAGAAAACCCCTCTCTCTCCACTCTGCCCTGCCGTCACCATCTCATCCCCGTACTGAAAACAATGAGCCATCAGCAGAGGGTGAACACAGCAATCTGATGTAAAGTAGATCATTGAAATACAAACAATGACAGGGTAACAGTTATCACTTCAAAAGAAATGAACCTGGTATCCAGTCGAGGTCTGGTTCTCTGCAGTGGACACCTGACCACTGTTTTCCTCCAAGCCGAAAATAAAGCTGGTAAATTGTTTAAACAGTGAGTCAAAGTTGTTGTCGGTGGGAAGAGCAGGTGAGGGATGGGATAATCCATCAATACCTACACAGACAAAATAATTGCCGACTGAGAAAAACCTGCAGATGGAAAAACTGGTATCATAAAGTACTTTACTACTTCTGACACTGCTGCATATTGTTTGTGGTCCGTAACAGCCTACGAGAAAGTTACAGTAACAATTCTACATATATATATATTCTGAAAAGTAGAAAAATAACACCAGCCTTGTCCTTTACATTCAGATGATTGAATCTACTAACTAATTATGACTAATTGATAACTTACGGTTTTGTGACTTAATGCAGAAAATGTCGTAATTCGTCTCCTTCGTGACAGACAGCTGTAGCTCTGAGTAGCCATCTATGGTACTGCCTAAAGAGTAAGATGCTGCATCCCAGCTGCAAAGCTGCTTGTTGGCACTGCAAACAAAAAGGAATAAATACCAAGGATGAGCCTGTGCATGTAAAGTAGATAAAATACAGCATGTGAAAACCTGTAAGAAACATTGAATTTAAGAGTCCTGCTCATACTGATACATACATTTCTACCTTCCAATGCATCTCTGATTTCCCATTTCATATTTAAGGAGGATACGATCCCAGTTTAACTTACTGTTAAACATTACTGGAAAACATTTGTGATTTATAAACAGATAACTGTTGCAAAGAGAAAGTGAGAGTGGTAAATATGGCATGGTTCTGTTGTTCCACTGACAGTGCTGTGGAAATGTACAGTACACTATGCCAAATTTTATTTTAAGCTATTAGGTAACAGGTTATTCTACCCTTCCTCAATGTTTTTACATGGTGTATAGCAGCAAATACTGGGTTTTATTTGAGAGGTGGGCAAGATGGACAGTAGGTCCTGGAAAGACATAAGAGGCTATGATCATACTGTATGTTTAAACAGCTCCATTACACATTGCCATACAAGTGTGGCCTACCAAAGGCACTCACTTTTAGCTGTGTCTCTACCACTGAACTACAGTGATTGGAAACCTGACATTTATCTGAAACAGGCAGAGGTGGGCGCTGGAGACTTACCTGACAGTGCGCACGGAGCAGCCGGTGAACAGAGCCACCTCCTCACTGCACTCTCTGTCACAGCAGCAGTTGATGTCACACACACCCGTGTGTTCGTCACAGGGACACACGCTGCCAGCTGACACACACACACACACACACACACACACACACACACACACACACACACACAGTCCTCAGGTTAGAATGACATTCTCAGTGTCCATCCACCTGCCTTAAACTCTTTCCACCTCGCTGTGAAAACTGAAATTAAACATTTTTGTTTGATAGCCAACGTACAGCTTATTTTGATGAGTGAATAATCGAACAGGAACTGCAGACGTGATTCTGATGCTTTGATTTTGATTTGTGTAGCTACTTAATTGCTAACATGTAAAGTTTCAGAGTAAGTTTTGCTCTCTAGTACAGCGTGCAGACCTAAGCTAGCTAGCTATTTAAAGCAATACTAAGAACCGAGAACGTGTTTCACTGTGTTCTGTCGTTTAACGACAGCTTACCGTTAGAAGCAGGAATGAGCAGGAGGCCGGAGACGGGCAGGGGCTTAGCGGGGGCGGTTGGTTGAACGGGCTCCTCCGTGCTTATGTAGCTCGGTGTCGGTTCTGTGGCCACAAGCTCTGTAGGCTGTCTAGTTGTAGAATTGTCAGTAACATTAAAAGTGACATTATAGTCACCAGACGCAGTTACATTAAATGTCTGTTTCGTAATATTTTCGTCTGCAGTCACGACATCAAACGAGAGAAATATACAGAATAAACATATAAAGGACCACAGCACACCAGAGGAGACCGCCATCTTTGTTTAACCGTTGCTATGGTTCTTCTTCTTGTTTTATTTACTCACTTCGTCTAATGAAACATCACCGCCACCTGCTGTCCAGGAAGAAAGCTGACAGCGGAGCTGAAGTGAAACCGGAAAATCCAGGTTCTGTTCCGGAAGTGCGAAAACTCCATTCAAAATCCCATTAATACCTACACATACAACCATGAATCACAGTCTTTCTCAATAGGATATTGTGTGGTTTCATTCCTGTCTGTATATCAGTACGGTAATTCACTGGTAACCTGTATAATGTTTCTTTTTTTCTTTTTTTTTTTTCTAATCCTGTTCTCAATTTAAACAGAGAGACAGAAGAGAATAAAAAAAAAACTGAACAGAGTATTGATAAGAGTACCGATTTCACTCAAGTTTTTATAGGACAATTTCATAAATTATGCATGAAATTATCCTACACTACTTACTTTTTTTAGAATGTAGAATGTTAAAATGTGTGACTTTTTACATATAACTATGTGGTTAATTGTTATATTTACCTTATTTTAAAAAGCCTTCAGTCACAGAACAACCAGTGGCAAAGACCGTCAAGACTGGAGGACACCAAACGTTCAGAGGGTGTTTAAATATAACCTTTCTCTTTTCAAATTAATGTTGACTGTTAACAATAGTCCCAAGACTTCTTCTTCCTCTTTGCATTTTTTTGGTTGATTGCAATACCAACGTTTAGGTGCCTACAACCACCTACTGTACCAGAGTATGTAGAACAGGATCTACTTTACATTTTTCTATAATAATGAAATAAAATACGTTTTTTTTTTCTAATTATACTATATTTTATTAAACACTCTGGTGTTAATCCCCCCCTCCTCTGACTTTCTCACACCTCATCTCCATTAGTTCCTAGTATCCCAAATACAAATCCCATCCTCGTCAAGCCTGCCTCACCCTTTGCTAATGACTTACCCTTTCTTCATTATATTTGACACAGTGCTCATACTTGTGAATTTACATTTTCCAACAGAAATAGTGTCTCATTTAACCAGTATGATCAAACCTTAATCTGGATGGAACTACTCAAATTTTTTAACCCAGTGTTTCTCTTTGTCCATGAGATGGCAGTGCAGGATAGTTCAACACAGACCTGCTTCTGTTTTTGGAGTGACCATATTCTCTTTCCCAAGCTTCAGGTTACTCATTCTGCCACCTGAAAAAAATACCCAGCATTGTATTCTGAGGACAGAATGGTGATATGGTTATGTCTATTACGCTATATTAAAATAGAAATACATTTTATGAAACTGAAGCAATTATGTTTTTTGGCCCACAGGGTACAAGATTTCTAAGCTGTTTGAATCATGATCAACAACAAAGTAAAAAATTTGAATAACTTGTAATAATTTTTTAAAACTGATAATACAGGATAATTTAAAATAAAACTCACACCTGTACTTGTTGAGAGATGGTGCAGGTGAATGAAGGTGAGATGGTGAAACTCCAGATGTCCAGTCAGCTGTGCCAGAAAAGAAAAATAGATTTTACATTAGATGCTGTATTATCATGATAAATATATCATGTGTAAACTGACTGAATAAAAAGCTTTGGTGAAATAACAGATGTGTGATTGCTGGACCAGGTTGCCCTCCTAGCTGAACTTCCACTAGAGCTTCACGACTCACTCTGATTGGTTGGTTGATCCCATAAATAAATTGCATTAAGTGTGTGACAACCCTACAAAGACCTTAAGATCTAAAGTAATGCATCATAACAAGTTTAGCTCAGCTGCTAAAGCATAGGTGTGACATTTCACATTGTAACTGGTCAGTCCATGAAACGCCACGAAATGTGTTTGCTGTGTTCAACCAACAGTCCAGAACTAAAGATATTCAATTTACAAGGATGAAACAGAGAAAACCCACAAACCTTCACATATCGGAAGCAGAAATCAGGGAGTGTTTGGTATTTCACTTGACAAATTGCTTAAAATTTGATAATCAGTGAATTGATTTTAGCTTTTTTCTTTCAACACATGGTGGCCACAGTGGCTGCTGTGAATGTGTCATTAAACAGTTTCCTAAGTACAAATCCAGCAGTGACATGGTGCAACATTAGCTCTCATTTGGAGTCATTTGTATGTGACCTGGTGAATGTAGGCAGCTGCTAAATGTTCATGTTCACCAGGTATTTGCTGACTCTGTGTGTTGTTGTGTTGTTTGGTGTTAAGCAGGCAGTGTACAGTGAGTTTATCAGAGTTTTATCAGAGCAAAACCAAAACAATGAGCAGAAAGACACAAAAATCCTCTATGAGACTGAGGTAAAGGTACAGAATTGGGAGCGTGGGCCGGACCACTGATGAATATATTCACTCACAGTCTCTGTGGATAATTTCCCACTGTCAGGGGGAGGCACACATACTCTATGGATGGTGATAGCCAAGGTGTGTGTGTGTGTATATGAGATTGTGTATTTTACTGACACAGTGTGTTTGTGTGCATGCATACACTCTCTCTTCCTGTGTGTGTGTGTGATGTGTAAGTGCTGATGCAGGGCATGGCCATTGAACGACGAACACACAGGTTATCACAAGGTCACCACCTCACTTGTGTTATGTGTGTGTTGTGTGAAGCAGTGTGTGTGTGTGGTTGGGTGGTAGTGAGAGGAAAGAAGTCTAATTAGAACATTAATTAAGAAGCAAACGGCTTATTGAATAAATCCTGTGCTCATTAAGGGAACACACAGCAGGCAGCCTCCTCCTCTCTGTGCCTCCTCCCTCTGTCCTGGTGCCACTGTGACAATGCTGCTGTAACTTTGGACTAATAGACCAGACAGTTACTCACTGTTCAGTCTCACTGAAAGACTTCCGGCTCTCTGCAAAATGACTCTTTGTTTCAACAGAATTTGTATCCAGTAAAATTTGGACATTCTAAAAGAGTTATAATTAATTAATTATTAACTATTAATTGTGTTTTTAGGGAACCAACTGCCAGTCAGCTGACTCACCCAGAGGAGAATGACTCTCATACTCTTAAACTTTGGTCTGGTCACACTGGAATGAATGGAGGGAAACATAGTGTCCACTTCTATTGACTAATCAAACTTTACAGAGCAAAGTCCTGGTTCACCTGTGACCTACTGTACCTGTGGATGTGGTTTTGAAGACAGATCTGCTTGCAGTGACAGATGATTAGCAGATCAGGGAAAAACAAATGAGCAGTTGTGATAGAAAATGTCTCTTTATTTGATAAAGAAACACAGCAGAGAGACCCGCAGAGCTTCAACCGTCACAACAAAAGATTAAATGACTGAGAGGCAAAATATTTGGTTCTTTGATAAAAAGTTGAAGGTACAAGTTTCAATTTATATCGGTTCACTTTTAAATTCTGGGTCAGTCGTGGGTGAGTTCAGAAACTATGGTTCTGTTTGTAACAATGAAGGCTTTTAAATTCTCTCTACAGAGATGGTGTAGAACAGGCTCATGGATAATGTAGCATCTAGAGGTACTGTGTCTGTCATGCTAAACCATATTTCTCTGAAACAAAGTTGAAATAATTAAATGAACCTGTTGTATATTTGAATTATAAATGTCAGTCTACTGCTTAGAAAAATGATTCAGGAACCTGCTTCCCAGCTCTGGAGGCTGAAAGCCAGAATGTTATTTTGGAGCCACCATCCAGACACTGGTTCCATCTTAATTAAAGATACTTGGAGAAATCACTGAGGGTGATCTTTATTTGCAATGATGCGGAGATTACACTACGGAACACACAAATATCCAAAATCAACAAACAAAAAACAGTCAGATAGCTGTCATGGGAAATGTAACCATACAGATCAACAACTGTTAGAGGAGCTTAAAATGACTTGAAACACTTGCGTACCCTGGCTTCATCTTTCAGCTGTGGTGACTGTCGTTCAACACCTGGACCATTAACTGCGGCCAGCAATGATAAAAACGGACTGACTCGTGCTGTGTGCCCTTCACTGTGCTTTGTTCCATGTGCCTCAGCTTCACAGGAAACAGCGTCCTTAGCTGTAAATCTGCTGTATTTCTTGTGATATTCGCTCCTGCCTTCAACCGGCTGTAACTCACTATACAA
The DNA here is from genome assembly GCF_017976425.1 of Toxotes jaculatrix. Classification (NCBI taxonomy): domain Eukaryota; kingdom Metazoa; phylum Chordata; class Actinopteri; family Toxotidae; genus Toxotes; species Toxotes jaculatrix. The sequence goes on along the minus strand of NC_054403.1, from coordinate 2,656,528 downwards.
AGCATGTGTGTATCATGTCCCAGTGCTACAGAGCACCACCTCTGCTCCACTAATCCTCTCATCCTACCCCTCTCTCTGTTCCTGTCTCCATCTATCTGTCCACTTATCTGTCCATCTCTCATCAGGTCATCGTCCCTACTGTCTCCCTTCAAACATCATCCCTCCCTCCCTCTCTCTCTGATGATACCGCTGCCCTTCACAAGCACATACACGCAGATCAAAAAAAAAAAAAACTTTGTACAGGCCTTGTACTGTATCTCCACAATTCAAAAATTGACACTTTTAAACTTGAACTGTCTCTCAGTAAAGAACTAAGAATACATTCTCTCATGTAGTCTCTACATCTGAATAAGTCTGTCTCTGTATCAGCTGGTGTCTGTAAATCAACCAAGCAGGAAAAAACACAGTGATTTGAATTTTAATATTATCTGGACATCTGGTCTATATCTCTCTGTCTCTCCATCCCCTATTCTCTGTCTCTCTCGCTCTCTCAGTCTGTCATCTCTCTGTCCTGATACTATCATGTTATCTACTCTCCAAATTAAAACACCAGCCTCATGCCCTTCACTGACATGTACCTGCTCTGTGTGTCTTTGTATGTGTCTTTGTATGTGTGTGTGTAGGTCACAGTGTTTTACCATTGTCTTGTAACAAAGGTCACTGTTGTGTGATGTGGGTGTGGGTGTGTGTGTGGATTTGGTGAGGAGGAGAACGTGGACACAACACTTTTATCTTTTTCAGAAGTGGATGTCTGCAAAGACACTGGACTTCAGTGATGCAGCTTAGGTTTAGAAATGATTTGTTTCATGTCACAGAGACAGAGATGGTGCTGGGTAAAGGTAATATGTTGGTATCAGAAATAGACAAACAAACCAACAGACCACTGAACAATGGACAAGTGGCAGACAGAGGTACGCAAAAGTCTGTGGCCCCCCAACAGTCATTAAAGGAGGAGTTCACATACTCTGATATCCGTCTTAAAACAATAGTCATGTGTCCATTGAAAGAGTTACTGGTCTCTGTAATTATTTCTCCATTCAACACTGAAGTGGTCCTAGTGTGGCTACACGGTGAGAGATAGGGACAAATCCACAGACCTGGGTCTGTGCTAAAGTGCATTCTGAAGTTCAGCTGAAGAGGCTATGAGGATTCAACAGTCTGAGTTACTCAAATCAACACTGTATTTTTCAACACTCTTTTAACACAAAATTCCCTCTTTAAACACACAAAGGGGATTTTGTACTAGAAACACTGTTACTTTGGAATATACCATCCTCAGGTGCTGTCTCATCCAAAGCAAGAGAGACAGTCCTAGATGTGTGCTGCATCTGTGAGCTGCTCTTTATCGAAGGTGGGGAAGTTAACCTGATGTATGATGTGCAAATCCCTGGATTGCATTCAATTCCAAAGTTTCTTTTTTTAATGTCCAATGCCACATTAACAAATTCACACTGCATGTCAGGACAAAATCCAAGCCACCAAGGAACCATCTGTAGACCTCTGCGTTGAAATTGTGGAATCGATCAGAGCAAGGGTACAAAACCATCTCCAAAGCTTAGCACAGTGGCCTCAATAACTGTATTATATATGTATACTGTATACTATATACTGTAAAGTATGTATGTGTTTCAATAAAGCACAGAAACATGTCTGGCAGTGGCTGCAGGTATATGCAGACTTTTGTTTCTGGTTCTCAACTTCTGCTGTGTTTCTGTGTTATAACCATGCACAACATAGCCTATACCGCCACCACTGTTCCAGAAGCTTCAGCTTGTGTTTCTTGAAGTGGTTCATGGTGGATTTTGAGGACTGCTTTGGATCATGGCCCTTTTCACTTTTACTTTCTTGACTGACTGCAGGACATCTGCCTCCAGAATTAGCTGATATTAAGTGGAATCATTCTTCCCTCTGTCTGTACAGTGTTTCCTGTGCCACCAGCAGCCACACAACCCCCAAAACCCACCCACATGCTCAACAGCTGGCAAAGTTTTCTTTTCATCAACCCCTGCTCTTCTTTTTCTCCAAACATACCTTTGGTGATTGTGGTCAAAGAACTCAGTTTCAACTTCATCTGTCCACAGCACTTGTTTTCAAAATGACTTTTCTAGATGTTGTTTTGCAGAGTTCAGACCTTTTGTGATGAGGTTGCAGGTCAGGTTTCCTGATAATTCTTCAGTGTTTGTGCATCAGGCCTCCACAGTGGAACGGTGCACCACCACTAAAGTCAGCTTAACCGTCCTGTAGCTCCTCTGCAGTCATATGGAGCCTGGATTTGCCTCTCTGCCTAGCAGACCTACAGTTTTTCATACCTTTAACCGTTAACTTTCTTCCACATGTCACCTTGACATTTTCCCATAACTACCATTTTTTGAATGACATTTCAGACAGTGGGAACTTCAAGCTGGAGAAACGTTGGCATCTTTTTACAAACTTCTTTCCCTAATTTTTTTACTTTATTGAATAAAAAGCAACATTGTATTAACATTTGGAGAAAGGTTTATTTTGATGTCAGTTTGCTGCAGGGTGTTTGCTTCTTTCCACTTCTAAAGTCAACTGTGTAATATGGTCGGAGTTCCAAAAAATTTGCATACAACCGTATGTACAGGTATCTTTGGACCAAAACAAGACTTAAAACAAGACACACACACACACACACACACTCCTGTAAAACTGTCTTTTTAGAATATCTTGTGGTCAAGGGTCTCCCACAGACAATCTATGTTTTATTGATCAGATCAATAAATACAAGATCGGTCAAACTGCATCATATCCATCAAATCAGAGGTGGCCACCACTGACTCGGCACATCCTATTTTTAATATCAGGACAATTTCGGCTCCATATACTGCTCTAACTTTAATATACATACAGTAGATGAACAGACATTCATATTATATTCAGTCTATCAAATGCGAATTATCCATCATGACAAAGACCTTGGCTTTGCCAGATTTCCATCCAGTTATTACTGGTTATTACTGCCAATGAAAATATAAAAACCCACCAGCTGATTTATCTTCAGCAGCTGCGTGTGCAGAGCTCAGCTCATTTCAATCACAAACAGCAGCGTTGTGATTTACACCAGCCACTGTTTTAATAGAGCTAGCCATGGTCAGATTTAAACTAGCCAGATTAATCAACTAAGCATTCAATATCTCCCATTCAGCAGGCGAGCACTGAGCACACACGGCTTCTCAATATGAATTTTCCGGGAGATTTCTCTATTGATTGACAGACAGATGATTTGTGAGATACATTGTGCGGAGATCAATAAGCATCCAGTCAATAGCTCATAGGGAGAAATGAAGTGTGGTGACACGAAGGCCACAAAGTCAAGTCTGCATGTAGTCTCACGCAGTAAATGAAGACGTATGTAGAGTCTCCAGCTGCACCAGAGAATGGAACCAGCAACTTTTCAGTCCCAACCCTCTAAAACTGCAGGACTTCAAGAAGCCAATGAGGTTTAATAAAGTAGGGAGGCACAGAGCCTGAGGAGACAGTGGGGTGGTCAGTGACTTTTACAGCAATCAGACTCATGTTTCCCTCTTACACACACACACACACACACACACACAAAGCTTCATACACTCATGCTATTCTACTGGAGTTCCACTTTGCTGCTCTGCTCTCTCTGCTCTGTAGGGAGACCTCTGTCTTTGGAGGGACTGCTGTGTGTATGTGTGTGTGTGTGTGTGTGTGTGTGTACAGTATGTGTTTCTCTTTGTTGGTGTGTGTTCAGTGATACAAGCCACTAGGTCTGGCTTGACTGGTGTGTGTGTGTGTGAAAGAACAGTGAGGTTAGAGCAGTGTCAAAGCCAAGAGGATGATGAATGGCATTAGTTTAGTCTGTCATTACAGACGGGTGTTTTATGTAGGGGTCAACTCTAATGGAGGAGAGGAGAGGAGAGGAGGAGAGGAGGAGGGGAGGAGAGGAGGAGAGGAGGAGAGGAGAGGAGGAGGGGAGGAGCAGAAGAGAGAAAGATTGGAGGAGAGGGAGGAGACAAAAGAAGGAAAGGAAGGAAGGAGAGGAAAGGAGAAGAGAGGAGAGGAAAGAGAAAGGGAGGAAGGGAGGAGAAGAGGGGAAGGAAAGGAGAGGAGAGGAAGAGGGGAGAGGAGGGGAAGAGAGGAGGAGAGGAGAGAAGGAGAGGGGGAGGTGAGGAGAAGAAAGGAGTGGAGGAGAGGGGGGAAGAAAGGGGGAGAGGACAGGAAGATAGGAGGAGAGGAGAGAAGGGGAGGAGGGAAGGAGGATCTTGATGGCGTTAAGTGAATCTTTAACTAATAGTCTGAAGCCCTGCTAGTGGCCCCTGGAGGCTGCAGTGCTCATCATGCCCCACAGTTTTTTCACAGCCTTCCAGGTCATGAGGCTAATGTAACGTTTGTCCTCAGGATGGCTCCACAAAACAGGCCATGGAGTCACCAGGTCCAAAGGGTTTCACTCTCTGAGGAACATGGGTGGGTTTAAAAGAGTGTGTCCAATAGTTATTGAGGCTTTTCACTCAAAATCCCAAATGTCAACCTCAAGTCAGAGGCTCACCAGTGTCATTAGGATTCATCCTCTGGAGACCATGTAATAATGGTATCCAAACAAAATGCCATGGTCGTGTCCATCCAGTGTTTCAGTCTAAACCAAAGTGGACTGACCGACAGACTGACAGACCTAGAATCATGCTACTAGCAAAGCTAAACATACCATGACAAAATATTGGAAGATGTTCATTTTTAACTTAAATAAACATGGTTTATCCCTTAATTTTTTTTTCTACAGAACTGATTGTAAATGTGCTTACTAGCATGTCTCAGTGGCTGAGAAATGCTCACTGTAAACTGTTATTCAGAGAAGAAATTGTGACCTTGTGCTCATTGCAGTTTGAGAGGCTGGTGGGAGAAGGAGTAATGAAGCTGATTCTCTCATGTGGAGTCTGTTTCCTGGGCCCAGAATAAACACATTCATTTAAATCAACGGAGGCTGATGAGGGTTAAAATGTCAGTTTAAACAGTTTGTATCCATGTTTTCTGTTTATGATGGATAAAGTTAGTAAACCTGATCAAAGAAACAGTGAGAATGGATGAGAAGACAGATGGAGAGACACGGAGGAATAAGTGGAGGGGAGAGAGAGAGAAAGAGAGTGGATAAAGGACACACTCTCCGTGGCCCTGTGGTCACTTTGGGTGATGGGGCATGACTGACCCCAACCACACACACACACACACACACACACACACACACACACACACACACACACACACACACACACACACACACACACACACACACACACTCACCCTGCCCTGCCAACCCTGTCAGGGTGCTGCTGAGACAGGCAGGATGTTTAAGTAATCTCCACCAATCAGCTGCTAGTCTGTGTAATAAAAAGAGAGAGTGAGACACAGAGCGAGGGCAAGAGAGAGAGAAAGAGAGAGGGATTTGCTCTAGTTGTTTTAAATTACAGCCTGCTCTCTCTAGGTGAATAACCCTTCACCTACACACTTTATTCGCTGTCACACACACATACAGATACACACACCACCACCAATGCCCAATGAATGCTATATTAACCACCTTGAAAAGACACACACACACACACACACACACACACACACACACACACACACGAAACCAGCATCCTTGGCTGGGCTCTGTAAGACACAAACATGCAGCAGAGCAGGGTCCTGCTGGTTGACCAACCTTGTTATTAAGTCAGGGCGGCCAAACACAACCTTGCAGTAACATGAGTTAAAGTGGCCCCACAGCAGCCTGTCACTAGGCTGGTGGTTTCACTCCAGGGCCACACCAGGTGACACCTTGATGTGTTTTAAAGCAGCAGCACTCAGGGGAAGCAGGGTTACACACACATGCATGACACTTGGGAGCTGCCCAGTGCAGCTTCCATTACCACTGAATCACTGGGTCTTGCTCAGTGGACCCTCAGAAGCAGCTGGCATGTTATCAGGAACCAGTCTGGAGACTGGAACTAGCAATATATAAACATGACCTTCTTTTGGATTGGAAGCAACTTGGATGATGTTCTGTTCTGTGTAAAGACTAATTGCAAAGTGTTCTGAGGCTACAAAGACTGACTGAAGATTATTTATGAAGCGCGTTCTAGAACAAAATTTATCAAGATCCTTCACAAATCGGTCTCTGGGGAAAGACAGCAACTCATACAGTGATGGTCGGTGATAAGTTCTGGTATTGGTTTTGGAAACTATCCCAGCATGCACTGGGCAAGAGGTTACACTCATTCTAGACTGGTCACCTATCTCCCTGCACCAAGTTTGGTGCAAATCAGTTCAGTAGTTTTTGCATAATCTTGCCGACAAATGTACAAACCAACAAACAGACACGGATGAAATCATAACCTCCTTGGTGGAGTTAAAAAGCTACTGTCCACTACCTGCTCACCAACAAATATCTCATTGACACCACCACAGACTAAGTGGTGAACACTGTGGAGCATTTAGCAGCTAAAGAGTTAGATATTGGCCTCTTTAGTGGAGACCACAGCAGACTGAATACCGGACTTTGATTCATGTGGTGGACACAAGCAACAAATACATGTTGATGTTGCTCTGTGTTTGCTGGATGTATAAATAGATAACTTTTGGCTAACACGTTAGCGACATCAGCTCAACAAGGTGATAAATATGCTAGTGTTGTGTTTACAGCTTGTTCCACTGCCCCCCAATGGAAAATAAAAAATCTGTTAATACTGATTTATCCACATCTTTCACCTTTGTTAACAAAGGTTAGTATAAGTAATGCTCTTCAACCCTGTTGTTGCCTTCAGCATTGAAATGTAGACCTCCAACATGGCCCCCACAGGCTGTGTCACCTGCAAGTCCTCTATATTGGCCCCCAAATATTGTCTAACCCTTCTGGGAGTGGGTTTTGTGATGGGAGGTGTGTGTCGGTGTGTGTCCAGGGTGCTCTGCGGGTCAGTGTAATGTTGTGGGTTCAAGCACAGCCCTCAGCTGGATGTCATCCCCACTCTGCCTTCTGAGCTTCAGCAAGGCTAACCTCTGCCTACGGAGGGGCAACAGGGTCAATATGGTATTTTACCAACAGGAAAGTGATTCTCCGCAGCTGTCAGCATCTATCAACCTCAATCACACACAAGCACGCAGACACACACAGGTTAGCCACTCAGCCACACACACACACACACACGAAAACACAGACACACTGGGGTCAGCCACTCATAAAGCCGTAAACAACAGAAAATGGTATGTGGCTGAAAAAGTGTCAGCTCAATTGGATTCTGCAAACACTGCTCTGTTTTTCCACAGCTCCTTTATTTTCTCTGTCCATGTTGATATGTCTTCTATCCTCCCTGCTCGCCTAGAGGTTTTTACTCCATCTAAAGGCTATCTGAGTTGCTGATGCTTATGGCTGTATTTTTCCCCTTTTACTCACCAGTTGGCTCCCTCAGATGAGCTCCATTTTCTGTCTTATCTCTACTGAGAATGTGACTGTTTGTGCTGGAACAACATTGACCGAACATTCTCAATTATCTCTTAACTGTTAAGGCCACGGATTTGAAAGGAAATTAGGAACATACATGTGTATAAATACATGTAATTAGTAATTCATCACTCATTGGTCCAAAGCCCCTAACAGGGCAAAGCTGATATTTTAACCTATGAGCTGTGTCCAAAATGCAGCAAAAATATCCTCTGGGGACCATGAATGTGCTCAGAAAATGTTACTACACACTGTACAGAGCAACCATGGATGTCTTCAAGTTCCCCTGTGGAATTTTTGACCTCTGCTTCAGAGTGATGTCATAATGATGGCAGTGATGTCATAATGAGTGGTTCCCTGTTTTCTTCTGTCAGGGTTGGATGCACATGAGGACCAGCAAAGGTACAGAAAGAGAAAGAGAAAGAAACTTAGATAAATATTGTAATATGTTTTCCTTATTGCCTAAGCCTTACAAATGTTCCCTCAGAAAGAAATAATTCTGTGTTCATGGTAATGAAGGAACATGTCACCCAGTTCAACAGTGTGACTCACTGATGTGTTCTTAATAGTTGCTGGACAACAATGGAGCTCAGTGACTCAGAGGAAGACAGTCACTGCTGGTGTCTTGTGGGGCTCGTTGAAAATAAGAAAATCTTAGCCTATCATCATATAGGAAAGTGTCATGTGAACTGTTGAGCATTCTAACTCAGTGGACTGAACATTAAGTGATGTGCAGTACAGGTGCAGCAGCAGATCATCGTGATGCACTGCAGTTATAATTGAATGTGGCTCTCAGTGATGTGTGTCATGCTGAAAGTTTTTCAGTATATTTGAATTTTGGAGTGCAGTGTGTATTCCTGCTGTAACATTATTAAGAGTGAGATACAGTGTATTTCAGGTCTCTCACAGGTCACTATTTTCTCTCTTATCAGGAGCCTTCATGTGACACATGGGTCTGACTTCTCATTGGCGTTGTATATACTGCATTTTTATGTGTGTCTGTGTGTATCCGTATTCACAGGCCTGGTACGAGGGTTAGATCTGTGTTGTCTAATGGGATGAATTGTACTGTGTGTGTGTGTGTGTGTGTGTGTGTGTGTGTGTGTGTGTGTGTGTATGTGTGCTCCTGTGTGTGTACTGTGATTTAGATGTTCAGCCCTATATTCTCTCTGCCAACTTCATTGTTTTATCTCCTACACACACATACTGTACACACACCTGACAGGCCTATTCAGGCTAATAGATAGTATTTTAAATCATATTACCTCCATTACAAACTGTTTTATTGTCCTTCTACATCTGTCAACCTACTGAGCGGCTATGACGCGTGTGTGTGTTTGTTTGTGTGTGTGTGTGTGTGTGTGTGTGTGTGTGTGTGTGTGTGTGTGTGTGTGTGTGTGTGTGTGTGTGTGAGACATCATGAAACTGTGCTTTCTCCTCTCTTCTCCTCTGATGTTATCTGTTTTGGGGGAATTGAAGCCAGGCTGGAGGAGAACCTTGGTGTTGGAGCTGTAGGACATATATCAGAGAGAGGGAAGAAAGGGACAAAGGCATAAAGACAGAGAGAGAGAAAGAGAGAGAGAGACATTAAGAGAAACAGTAAGAGAGACAGGCAGGGATGTGAGGACATGGAGTAACATATAAACTGCTGGTGTAATCAGTGGTCCTGAGCTCACTTTATCAACTCTGTGGGTGTGCAGGAGAAATAAGAGAGAACGATCATGTCTCGCACATCTGAGTTCAACACCTTATGAACATTAGATGTGATAAAACAGATATATACAAAGTCAAAACATATTTTTTTTTAGACATTTTTGCAAATTTCTTAAAAATCAAAAACTGAACTCAAGTCTTCAGAGCCTTGATTCACTTCTTTGTACTGTAGAAGCCTATTTGGCAGCAGTTACAGCTTCAGGTCTTGGACTTAGAGCTTTGTTTCTCAAAGTTACACTCAAAGTTACTTCCGTCTAGCTAGTCCAGCATAAAGGCCTGACTGGATGGAGGGGTGCTGAGACTGTAGGACCTCATACACACAGGTATGTGTCTTTCTAAACTATGTCCAGTGAAGTTCATGTGCCTGACCGCAACTGAAGTTCAACAGCAAAAGGTCTGAATGCTTTTGTAAACAAGAGATCTGAGCTTTAGATTTTTAACAAATTTGCAAACATTTCTAAAAACTTGTTTTCACTTTGTCATCATTAGATATCAGAGAAGCTGTTACAGTGGCAGATTTTCGGGAGAGTATTTATTGTTAAATGCAATAACCATGAATTTGTGATGGTGGGTTTAATTCCTAGGTCTGATAGCAGCACTGTGACTAACAATCGGTCTAATCTGTTGGTTCTCACAGAGGAAGTGTCAGCTAAGGACTACTCACATAATTCACTTACGGGTGAGAATCTAATCAGGACATATACTGTTGGCCATATGAAGTCAAACAGACTTCTGAGCAGTAAGCAATATGGACTCATATCTGGAGGATCAACTACACTTCAGCTTCTCACGGTTCTTGTTAAGTACTCAGCAGCTTTGGACAGAGGACAGCCAGTGGACAGAATATGGATTTCCAAAAAGCTTTCATACAGTGTCTGATAAAAAGCTACTGTCTAAATTATAATCCTATCATATCGAGGACAGAGTTACAGACTGGATACAGGCCTGTACTCTTTGTTATCTATATATAAATGATGTGCTAAGTGTGGGACAATCTGATGCATATCCCTGTACCATGAGTAATTGGGGGTGATCAGAGGTTACTGAAATTAAATCCAGAAAAAGAAAAAAAAAACACTCTGGGAAGTCAGATGATAACACACTGAATTATTCAGTTGGAGCATTTTCAGAACTGAATTGTTATTCTTATAAATTAAATTATTATAAATTAAATTTGTCATGTGAGGAAAGATTAAAAAACAAATTCATATGACATACTTTAGAATACAGGAGACATAGAGCTGACATGATCGAGGTCTATAAGCGTGTTCGCAGAATATATGATACCACAGCCAAGGCTGTCATCCACTTTTGGAATAATAGGTATGATTTAAGGGGGAACTCCTTAAACTGATTCTCACTGAAGAGAAACATTTCTTCATGCTCTGTGCTGCAAAATCTTTTAGAAATACACTGGCAAAAATTCTGGTCAACAATTATTCAGCTGAATTGTGAATATATGTTGTTGTTTTAAACATGTATGTTGTAGTATTATTTTGTTGTTTTGTTTGTTTGTTGTAGTTGGAGAGTCTGGTGTTATTTGCTTTGGATGTCGGATGAAAAGTTGACCCAAAGTACTGACCAGCACAGGTGAAGTTAAAATCATCCCACCTCCCCTGGAGAAAGAAATCCAGTCCAAATGAGCCCATGAACAGCTTTAGTGATGAAAATAAGTAAAAATCACACAGAGTCAATAAAAATAAGTGTTTATGCATGCAGGATTATTGATGCTGCAGCCAGATGGTCCAGGACAGGACAAGCCAACACAAAGAAACACACAGAGCAGGGTTACAGAAGAAGCCAAGCTTTGGTTTGTTAGCTAAATTCATGTTGTTCCTTAATATTATGAAGAATATCTGCACCTACACTGCACTGTGTGTGTGTGTGTGTGTGTGTGTGTGTGTGTGTGTGTGTGTGTGTGCGCGCGCGTGTGCTGTTCCGGGTAACGGGCAGAAAGGTCATAGTAGATGACATCAGTATGTGTGTGTGTGTGTGTGTGTGTGTAAGCATGTGCATGTTTCAGTGTTGGAGGTTACTGGGTAAAGCATTGATTTAACCAGTGCATCCAGCACATATGACTGGGAACGGCCCCTCAGCGTGGAGATGGAGAATGCATCAGTGTGTTGATGCATAAAGCTGTCATGCAGAACACACTCTGATGGGACGTACACACACACACACACACACACACACACACACACACACTCACATGCTCTGATACACACATTCACGTTTGGCTCACTTCATCCAGAACGTTCTCTGATGGCTTTATCATTCTCCCTGCTCCCATACACCCTGCTGATCACTGTGTGTGTGACTGTGTGTGTGTGTGTGTATGTGTGAGTAATATAGAATAATATTCATGGGGAATATTCAGATTTATAGTTGGGTTATTAATTGCAGCAGCACTTTAAGTTATTCCTATTTTATGGGGCGGAAAGATAATAACCTAATAAGTTTCCCCTCGTGTGTGTGTATGCATGTGTTCAGAGTGTGTATGTGCATGCCAGGGCTTGCGTGTGAGGTCAGTGAGGTCAGTGTGTATTTGTATTGTTTCCAGTCTGAATATTCAGTATGAGGTCCAGAGAGGCTGAACATATAGCTCATCATTAACAGCATTTGTTTGACTTATTCTGTCACTGATAGCAACTATTAGTTCAGTCCAGAGAGCTCTAAAGGGACAAAGCACTTATTTTAAGAATGAGTAATTGTCACTGTGATAGTGCAGAGCAGTCCTATCAGTAACTGTGAATGTGAACAACTCTCCTCTACTGCGTGTCATGCACAGGAAAGGAATAAGGAAACACGAGGAGAGTGAATGAAGAATTTTTACCCATAAAGAGAAATCCCATTTTAAAAAAGGTCTTTATGATCCCACAAAACAAAAGCACAATCGTACAAAAAAAAAAAAAAAAGTACAGTTCACAAGTCAGAGGAGACTACCACTGTCATTTTCTTCAATTAATGAAAATATCCACAGTGGGAAAAAGAAAATAGGTAAATAAGTAAATAAATAAATAAAACGCAATGTCTAACAAGAAAAAGTCGAAAAGCTAAACTGTGATGTAAAATGGATGAAGGGATAAAATGACAGCTGATTCTCATTCAGTGACCTGGATGTCCTGTATGTGTGGAATCCCACGTTATATCCTCCCAACTGGTAAAACACCTTCGTTATCAGGGGACGATTCAGCTGCTTGACTTTTTGAAGTAATATAAAGTATTTCAGTATTGTTGTGTGTCTCTCTCTGTTCTGTCAGTAATGTTAGCTAATGTTACTGGCCCTTTGAAAAAAAAAAAGTAATAGATTTAGTGCTGGCCACTTTTTTTAATTCTATTAAATTTGTGAGTTCAATATGAATCGAGTACTCGATAGAAATAACCATAGCTACTCTGAAGTACAACACTGACAAAAGCTTTTTTTCTCCTGCCTACGCTGCTTTCATATGCTACTGAGCTGATGGTCAGCTGTACAGTCAAGAAGCAAAACAACCTCAAATAGAGTTTGTGGAGAGAGATGCTACAGGCATTTCTCAAATGTTAAACCATTTTTGAACTGTTTTACATTAACATCCACTGTAGTATCATCTATTGATCAGTTCTATAATAATCAAACTATACCATGTCCTTTAAATCAGCAATGTACCAGATCCCATCTTTGATCTAAGGAAAACATTGGCAGCATATTTAGTAAAAGCCTAACAGCAGTTAACCACAGACAGCTCAGCTGGGTCTGAGAGCCTCTTGTGGTCAGTATTCTTGAGCAGCTCTACAGACAGGGCAGCAGCAGCAGCTAAATGAAGACTTATCGAACCAACACCATCAATACACCCAGCCAACACAGACAGGAAGCCTTCCAACACTGCTGCTGCTACTAGTACTGTTATTACTACCACTGCTGCTAAAGAGCTCGGTGTTCTGCACCCAAACACACCTCTGACTCTCCAGTGTCTGTGCTGCTCTGGTACCTGTATCTCTATAAGGATGTCACTGTGATGTTAAAGAAGAGCTCAGTGATATACTGACAATGCACTGACGCACATTTGTCTCCTGGTGTGAGTGTTTTTATGCTGTTATATGTAAATTATCTCTATTGTGTGTGTAGGAGGTCAAGCGTCTTACTGGCCTTTCCATTTTGTTTGCCATGTGATGGGTTCATTAAATCCCTCCAACCCTCCCCACCCCAACACTGTCTACACACACACACACACACACACATGCACGCACGCACACACACACACAGTCAGGCAGACAACCATGAGGGATGCTTTAAAAAACTGCTAATTTGATCAATACTTAATTTTTCCTCCTTGTTGCTTTTTTCTCTGTTAAGCTGTGATAAGAGGAGGGAGGGGGTGGGGCTGTGTGCTGTAGTGTGTGTGTGTGTGTGCGTGTGCGTGTGTGTGTGTGTCTGTAAGACATCTGCGAATGGGTGTATGTTATCAGTGTGTGTGTGTGCAGTGCGTGTATCAGTGCTTCGAACTGCTACAGTTTCTGGCTGTAATTTCCACACGGCCTCCTATTACCTGTGCGTGTGTAGGTGTGTGTGTGTGTGTGTGTTTGCGTGCGTGCACGTGCAGACACTATCAGGCCATCTGGTAAATGGATAGGTTGGTGAGGTGTCGTCATGGCAGCCAGTTAGCCGGGGATCCAAATGATGTCATCCCTCACCGCGGCAACACTTAAAGAGATAAGTTCCCTAAAGAGGTAGCCATTTATCAGCAGCCAATACACTGATACACACCATAATACACACACACACACACATTGTGTGAAACACAGACACATACTGAAACACAACGGCGCAAACATACACACTCTATTGTTGAACTATTTGACTGTTCTAGCCCCCGTTCTCCATTTGTAATCACCCCGTCATGGCAGACACTGAAGGAGGGGGGAACTGGTCACATCACTCTGTGTGTGTGTGTGTGTGTGTGTACGCTATATGTCTTAAGGGAATTCATCTTGAAATGTAAGACATTGTATCTGTAGTCACGCATCCTACAGCCACACACTGGGAGTTTCTAAAGACTGAAAGATATTTTACTTTAAAGTTGCTGATAGTCGATATTTTCCCTTCTATTTTCACATTTGAGCATTTCCAAAAGTGGGTTTTCATCTCAGGGTGGAAAAACATGTGAAACAGAATTCATATTGGTGGATGAAATGGAAGACAGGAACAGAATCTGGCTGAACGTTGATCCTCACTGAAGACACAACTTAAACAAAATGATCATTTTATAATGGACATGATCTGGTTGTGTCAAGGGTTAAGGTCATGTTTGGCATAGAGGGGGGCCTGGGACATGGCAAGTACACAGGCACACATGTACATAGTTACGTTATTCTGTTTAGAGGCCTGTTCACCAGGGCGCACAAAATTTGTATTGGCACCACCCACTGCATGAAACCCAGGGACATGTTAAAAAAAATAGGGCCATTAGAATGGAAATACAAAAGGAATATAATGATTAGTGTGTATTTATGTATTTATAAATGACACTGTGAGGTTGTACTGGACTGGACACTATGTTCTGAGTTACATTCCAACACTGGTTGAGCCACAGGCAGAAGAGACTCTGATAAAGCCTCTGTCCACTACCTGCTGAGCAGCAAACAGCAGACAGACTCAGTCAGAGAGCAGCTGGTAAACATCATGGAGCATTTAGCAGCTAAAGAGCCAGATATTTCCCTCAGGAGCTGGTGGAGACCAAAAACAGAGTGAGTAGATCAGGTTTACATGTTTCTTTGTGTCATTGGAAGCTGTTTGCTAACATGTTTGCAAAATCAGCTTTATAAGGGTATAGTATATCAATGTTGTGTTCAGCCTCAGTCACTGCCCCCCACATGGACAAAAAAAAAAAAAAAAAAATCAGTGAACGTACCTTTAAATACTTGGCATAAATGGCATATTAAGCAAATGTACAGTCCACAATGACTTTCAGGTAATAAATTCAGAAGGGTCTGTGAAGAGCTGTTATCACAGTTGTCAGACCTCTGTGAGTCAGGAAATTCATTTAAAACTGTAAAACTTTCTTGGTAACTTCACCTGAATTCACCATCACCAGCTTTATAAGATATGTCAGTGTTGTGATCAGCTTGTTGCTTTGCCAGCAAATAATAAAAAGATATTTAGGTTTAAGTAAAGATGCTTATTTACCATTTTGTGTTTGTAAAAAATAAAAGAAAATGTCACCAGTCTGCACAGAAGTACCGCAAGGTTTGTGTCAAGCCAAAACACTGCTCTCTGCTGTCCAGGTGCATCTATGAAACACATAATGATATTCATAAAATGCTACTGCAGCCGTGGATGTTCACAGGCTGACTGGAAACAGGAAGAGCAGATCAGATTGGAGGAGGGATTAGAAATATGTATTGTAAGGGTGGTGTGTTGTGTTTGTGTGTCTGAGATCTGCTGAGGTTAATATGAAAAAATGTTCTTGTGTTTCTCTGCTCTGTGGACACTGACACAGTGTTTTATTTTCCCAGCATCCACTGGGGTCCCCTGATACCCCTCTGTGTGTGAGTGAGCGCATGAATGTGTGTATGTGTGTGTCAGCGCCAAGATGGCCTCTCTCTATTAGCTGTAATGGAGTCAGACTGAAATGTCAAAGAAAACAGGCTCTTATCAGAAAGAGTGAAAGAGAGAAGGAGAGAGAGATGAGGATATGGGGGATAGAGGAATGAGGAGAATTAGAAGTAGGGAGACGGAGGAAGAGGGGGAGAGAGGAAAAAACGGTTTGGATGGAGGAAACGGGGATAAGGAAGAGATGGGAGGAAGAAGATGGGGAAGAGAGGCCATTCACCCAAGAGCATGTTCATCATGTGTCACATCGACACCAGCAGCCAGTCCTCCTGCTATATCTCTGTCCCTCTCTGTCTCCTGTCCTCAGTGTGTCTCCTGTAAATGGTCAGCAGAGTCAGTAACAACCATTAACCCGGGTGAGGTTCAGTTCCCATTCTACAGCTTCATGGAAATAAAACACAGGCAGCATAATCCTGAGTTGGTCCCCGGAAATAACTCAGGACAATTAAAGATAAAGACAAAACTTGTTTCTTAAAGAGCCAGGAGGGGGAGCTGTGATTGCATTCAGTGCCGTGTGTGCAAAATGAATTATAGTTAATGGGAGATGTACACATACTTACTGTTCACTATTTGTGACACAGGATTTTCTTTCTATACTACAGTGTTCATATAAATTACAACTTCATGTCAAATTAACGTAATCATTTAATTTAATTACTGTTGCATAATCAAATTCATTTTAATTAATGCAACATAATTAAATGTAATTAATGTGGTGTAACCTCTTGAATAGGGCGTTCCCCAAACTGGTTAAACAGCCACTATTTATCCTCTGACCAATTCCTGGTCCTCCAGTCCACCATTCCTTGGTGGAGTTAATTACTCTCTCTCCTTTTAGCTCTGTTTTTGGTCTCCACCAGCATCTGAGGGAAATATCTGGCTCTTTACCTGTTAAATGCTCCACAATGTTCACCAGCTGGAAAGAAGGCTGATGAGCGTGGTGAGACTCAATCAGAACAGTTAAGTTTTAAATATGAATTGAGTTGCATTGTGGGAAGTGTAGGATCCAGTTATTTTCAGAGATTAACCCATGCTAGGGGCTAAACGTCAGGACATCTCAAAAGATCAGAGTAGGTAGACGTCCATTCCATGTAATGTTTTGTGTTTGTTTGTCATTAAATATCTGTTGTACATCTTTACAGTACAGAGGCTGTGTTGTTGCCACACCACCTGCACTCACACTCACACACACACACACACACACTCTCTCTCTCTCTCTCCTTCCATATATCGTTCCCTGGGCTCAGTGCCACGCTCCTCATCATGTTTGTCTAGGCTAATCGCCCAGTCGCTGCCTCCTCCCTGCATTAACTTTGTTAGAACAGAGACACCTCGTTAATGACAGTGCTAATTGAATGAAATGGCCATACTAACGAGCATAAAACCTCCCACTCACATTTTGCTAATTAACAACACACTGGCTTAATTACAACAGTAGAAACACATGCAGCGCTGCCTCGTTACTGTTAATTGCCACAGCTAACAGGGATTTATGGTAATTGGCTGTATAACCGTTGTTAACGAGAGGCTGAATTAGCTAGACACACAGAGACAAGAGGAGAGCAGAGATGTGCCAGCACTAATTAACGCTGGGCAGACTCTTCTGCTATTGGTCAGCGCTGTGGGGGTCTGCACGGCTGTATTGATCATCTAATTGGCCAGTTTAATATCATACTCTCCTCTCCTGAGAACCAGTGAGTGGATGTTGGAGGCTGTGATTGAGCTAGTGTCCAGTTTCAGTGCACGAAAACACCATGAACATATTTCACTCAGTTAACCTGGTCCAATGCTGAATATGTTCTTAATAACGACGTATCTACTGTTGTTTTTATATACATTTGCATCCATTAGAATATATATATATACTCTCTCTTTTTTTTTTTTTTTTGAGTGGTATTGGGGGAAATATTTGCTTGTTTCTACTAATACTACTATTACTACTATGCTATGCTACAACTACAACTAACTATAAGAGCACAACAACTAGCACCATCACTGATAAAGAACCAGTGAGTTTCCAACAACAGCTGAGCATTTACAGCAAGAGCTGTACTGCACTAGCAGACCAAATATGTATTAATCCGCCACTGAAAATAGTCCCCAACACATGCACTATTTCCTCTAGAGTAAGGTTTTTTAAAAACTAGCATCCAGCTGTTTTGGATGATTTCTGAGCCTTCAGAAAAACAAATAAACCCATATAACTGTGAGCCAATGTTAAGGCTACTGTCCTCAGTAGGAACCAGTGGCTCTGACCTGAGAGGGACAGTCAGACAGTACTGAGAGACGGACTAACACAGTGTTGGTCTTTAATAATCCTTGCTAGTCTTTCTAATTCTACCAGAAATACTCTGTTCTTTGTGGATGAGATGGTGAGGCCTGTTCATACAGCGGCTCTCTCTGCCATTTATTTCTCTGTCCTCCTCCCTCACCTCACTCCCTCCCTCATTCCTCCCTTCCTTACTTCTTAATTTGCTCCTTCCTCCTCCCTCGCTCCCTCTCACCTCTCTCCTCCTCTTCTTCTTCATATTCACTGGCTTTTATTCTCCTCCCTCTGATAAAGTGATTATGGTTATGTGTTCAGTTGAGGAGCACTCAGGCAGACACAGTCTAGATTGGTATGCATGTATTATTACACCGTGTCACTGTGTGTGTGTGTGTGTGTGTGTGTGTGTGTGTGTGTGTGTGTGTGTGTGTGTGTGTGTGTGTGTGTGTGTGTGTGTGTGCTCCTTCAGGCCCTGCCAGATCTCTCACAGCTCATTGGTTGTATATGAGGGAATGTCAGTTAGTCATTGTAGTCATTGGTTAAAAGATCTGGTTAGCATCCGTAATGGCCTCTTATTACTTCCTACACCCAATGAATACAGATATCAGTGTGTGTGTGTGTGTGTGTGTGTGTGTGTGTGTGTGTGTGTGTGTGTGTGTGTGTCACAGACCAAGTGAAACAGACATATGGAGAGAGAGAGTGAGGTAGAGTGACAAAGAAAATGACAGCTCTGACAAAGAAATAGATGTTGACTGGTTCAAGGATGTTCTCACGAGCACACACACCGAGCAGTGTTGTGTTCAGGACGAGGCTTCCATTGTTTCCTATTCATTCAAGAGCTGCTGAAGTCTACACTCAGATGAAGTATAAAACACATTCAAGAAAGAAAAAGAAAACTTTATCTTAATAGTCATTTCATGTATTAATGATGAAATCTTACTTAAAGTCTATTTCCTACATTGAACCAAGCTTAAATTGAAGACTTAATTCAAAGTTTGTGAGTACCAAATGCCATGCAAGTATTTTGATTTAGATTCTTGATACATTTTTTTCAGGCTTCCATTAGTTTCCATCCATTTACATTTTATGATAAGGTAATTTTAATAGACTTGTTAGTAGACTTGTAATCAGATAGAGCCGGTGGAGCTCCTGGATTACTCAGTTTTTAATTTAAAAAAAAAAATGAACTTTTGATTCCTCCCCTCTTTTCATCTGCTCGGTCAGTCTAATCTTCCAAATCTTCGAGCAGCATCACATAAGCTCCGTGTTGCACCTCGTTCTGTGGGTCCTCATCCTAAAGCTGACACTAATTTAGAGTCCTACAACATGTGGGAAGAAAGCAGGAGAATACAAAAAGTACATTATCTAATGTACCACATGATCATTTATCTCTGATTGACAGTCTGCCGAAATTTGGTCACTGAAATAATGGAACTGTCCATAGAACTTTGACTGTTTCATGCAATTAGTCAATAATGATTCATTTCCATTAGATATTAGATTGCATGTTTTTTCTTTCTTTCTATGGGATGTCACTTTCCTCGGCACATTTCTGATCTGTTTGAGGATACAAAAGCATTAAAATCACACAAAAAAATGTTTCAGAATGAAGCTTGATGTGCAGTAAACACTCCACAGCGTTCAGCTCGCTGCCTTTCATAATTCATGTTCCTGGGCGGGAGTCAGGTGAGGAAAGTGAACTGATTGATTCAGCTGCTGCTTGAGGAAGATGTTATTATTAAACTCCTATTAAACCTAAAGCAAAGCAGTGAGTTTTATGAATATACAGATCATGTATTGTGACTGTCATTCTGTCACCATCAGACCTTCTGCATATGAGCGTGTAGAAAACAACAGAAGCACATAAACAGAAAGAAAAGAGAGGAAATATCCTGTCAGTGCAGCTGCTTTTTAGCCAGAAGAAATGAATTTGTGTTATTTTTGTGTTTGTATTTATTTTTTTTATTTAAAGATAAGACCAATTTACATAGAAAGTCCATTAACAAAGAACAGGGGCTTTTATGATAAAAGCATAAAATGAAAAAAAAAGAGAAGGAGAGAGAAGTCAAACTTGAACACACACTACCAGACGATCTGTGATCACCACACCAACAACTGCAACAACAGTGTGTGTGTGTGTGCTGATCACCAAAAATAAAAAGAGGCTGAAGGAG
This sequence comes from Toxotes jaculatrix, assembly GCF_017976425.1. NCBI lineage: Eukaryota > Metazoa > Chordata > Actinopteri > Toxotidae > Toxotes > Toxotes jaculatrix. Next base: position 2,636,324 of record NC_054403.1, on the reverse strand, counting down.
GCCACAGCGCAGAGCTTCAGGTGAAGCTCAGTCACTTTAAGTCAAACACTGATTTCTACGACAGAGCTGCTGCAAATTGTCTGCTCAGTGCCTAACAAAAGCAGATCGTACGTAATTTCTTACTTCCACTCCGTCTGCCTGTGTATACAGTGAGTGTGTGCTGTGTGCATATGCAGATGAGCAGTGTGTGTGTGTGTGTGTGTGTGTGTGTTGCATTGTGACAGGGACTAATGTCTAAATCAGCCAGACTCCATCGCCCTGTCGCCCCGCTCCCCTACAAATGTCACCTGTTCCCGGCCAGTGATTTGCATAATGCAAAGCTCCTCAGTCGTAACGGTCCGATTAGCGGTGGGGAGCGCCAGGACCATTCCTGACGCACTAAGCCGTTAACGGCTCCTTTTGCCGGGAACAACTGTGATTAACTGAGGGGGTGATGGTGGCGGGGGGGAGTTGAAGAGAAGAAAGAAGGAGAGAGGAGCCAGCCTGAAAATGTTCACACTCTGGTTGTATTAATTACAGACAGACAGGTCGGCTGCAGGTGACATAACCAACTGATGACACAGTGAGCGCTGAGCTGAGGAGGAGAAGAAGGAAAGATGAGAGATGGATGGAAGAGAGGAGGAGAAGAAAATGGACCAGGGAGGTGTTGATGTTCACAGAAAAAAAAAGCTGGAGATGCTGGCAAGAAAAGCTACGTGAAAGCTTAAAGAGTTTCATTTTCTTTGTCAGAGTAGCCTGAGTGATGGAAGTTAGAAACATGAAACGATAAAAAAATAAATCTGAACATTTAAATGATGAAAGCTGAGGTCGCTAAACTGAAAGGGAAATGAAACACTAACCGCATTTTCAAGTGATTTCATATGTTTGTGATAACGAACACAACAGGGCAGGGGTAAGAAAAATGAAAGCAGGTGACTGTGGGTGAGTGAAGCTGCCCACGCTGACCAATCAGACACCAAGTTCAGCAGGGCATCACGTAGTTCCCGCCCTCTCAAGCAAATGAATGCATGAGAATTCATTTTCTACTTTTCATGTTTCTATCCAACATTCCAGAGACAGAACATTTAAACAGCAGCTCCAAAATCTTAGTTCGACATTGATCTGACACATGAAAAATACAGTGTTAGAAAATTATAAAATTATTTTAATAACTGATTTATATTACAATCTGTTTTTTTTTTTAAATCCAATCACCTGCAGGGCAAAGTTTTTGAAATACTGAGGTATTGAAGTCCCCCACTCCCCAAACCTGTCAATCTGTGAAATCTTTTTAATTGTAAAAACAAAATTCAAGACTGTTTTATTTCCCATCATAAAGGTCTAAATGCAAATTCAAACTGCTCTTCACACTGCTGCTGAGAAAGGTTTGGTATTTGGCCTAAAAGTAATAAAATTGAAATATATTAAATCTTGGAATGCTGAAAAATCCACCATGTGTCAGTAGAACGTGAACTCTTCATGACAGTGATGGTTTTTGCCATTTTTCATTTAGTTTTAGTCTAAAGTCTATTTATTAATGTGAATTAGTTTTTGTCACTTAAGTTTTGTTGGTTTTAGTCAACGAAAGCTAAACAAAAAGTTTTAGAAACGCTTTTACATACTTACTCTGATCTATGCCTCACAACTATTTCATCATGGAGATCTACAGAAAGTTCATTAGGCTTCATTGGTTTTGTTTTTGTCCTGTCACACAGATTGAATTGTTGGGGCCTTTTATACACAGGTATGTGTCTCCCTAAACTACGTCCGGTCGGTTCAGGTTTCCACAGGTGGATTCTGATCAGGCTCTAGACTGTGGAGTCTGAATTCTTCTGTACACTGTTGCCCATAAAGTTGGAATAATTTTGTTTTCAGACACATTCCTCTTTTTATTCCTATTAATACACACCAGTAATCACACTGGAAGAGATTTATCAATAAAGTTTTTTGAAATTATGCATTTTATCTATGAAGAATAAATCACATTGTCCCAATCATTTCATGAGAAGAGGTAAAATATATTTTATTCCAGCTTCATGGAAAACAGTGTATATAAGACATTTCAGTTTATTTTGAATACATTTATTAAAGTTTCTAAAACGATGTTTCCACTGTGTCATTGTGGACTATTGAGTGTTGACTGATGAACAAAAAGTTTTATCCATTTCAAATTAAATTACAACACAATTTTTAGTGTGTGATAAGTTAAGTGAAGACTGTCTGACGCCACAGCGTGTGTGGAGATTTTCTGACATGACTTCATTGGGTTACATTTCTATTTCAAGAAGCTTCTCGTAACACAAGTTTCCTGTCTTTCAGCCTGTAACTGTAGTTTGTGATGGATTGTGTTGTGTTGCATGTTTGTGGTTTTCTGCTGGTTTGCAGTCCTTGGAGGTAAACAGTCCTTGAAATCAGTCAGTTGGAATTTCATTATTTTTGCTGTCCTCTGGTTGAATTTAGTAATTGTCTAAAACTTCAACTTCAAATCAATACAGCTCTCCAGTGTTGAGTAAAAGAGCTGTTTTCTGAAAAGGTGCTATCACTAATATAATCTGCCAAACTCTGCTCTTACTCCTCTTTAATGTTTGTTTTTTTTTTTTAAGTCTTTCTGCCTGGTTTTCACTTGCTATCCTTCTCTCTTTCCTTTTTCTCCTTCTCTCCCTCCCTCCGCCTCTGTGTTTGACGGATGAGGCAGGGATGAGGGGATGAGAAGGAAGATGTGTTGCACCTCACTTCTCTTTCTAATGGCTCTCTCTGGCTGCTGGGAAACCATGTGGAAAACTAAAGACTATTAATGCCACAAACAAATCTCTCCCAAAACGGATGCTCTTTTACATGTTTTAGTGCACGGGCGAGCTGAGGGCTTAATGACATGGAGAGAGGAGGAAGATGGAAGGAAAGAGGAGGAGGAAGGAGGGGAGGAGGTGGGGGAGTAAAATAACGACCGGGGTGGAGAGGAAGATGAAAGAAGAGGAGGAAGATGAAAAATAAAGATGATAGAATAGAGAAACAGGAGGAAACGAAGATGGGAATTACAGAGATGGAGGAAAAGACAGACAGGAAAGGAAAGAGAGCAGGAGAAAAGAAGCGAAGACTAGAAATGCATGACAAGGATGGAGAGATTAAAAAAACAGAATGAGGATAAGAAGGGGGCCAAAGGAGGACTAAGATGAGCAGGGTCGACCGTGACATGAGTCTGAAGCTGAAATCTAACTCTGACTTTCCTCTTCTGATTAGCTGAAAAGTAAACAGAGAGAAAAAGTGCACACGTACTGTTTTAAAACCATCTGAGAGCACAGACACCCCAACAGATTTAACCAGTTTTTAATACTTTAATCATAAGAACAGACACAGCTGGCGATTCAGACACAGGCCCTCACACTTTCACCATTCAGAATGTCGACTCGGAAATTTGTTTGAACCTTTAAACAGCTACCATCCACAGCACGCAGGTTTATTTAAGCCCAGCTTGTTGGAGATGTAAGATGATTACACACCTCTCATTGTTCTCATTTACAAACAGAGAAGCTTCCACTTAGGCCTTAGCCAAAGTCTAATTCCTTTTTATGGTTTCAGAAGTTAACAGCTATTTCAGTTATTAACCTGCACCACCCGAGATAGCCCCAGCCAAGTAGTCCAAGTCTTAACCAAGCCTTCAGCGATAGCATCGCAGTGTCGAGTGGAAAAGAAGCGCTCCCATTAGATGTCCAGCTAGATAAATAGACTATAATGGGTTGCTGGGGATGCGTTTGGTCGTTTGGCCTGACGCTCCCATCAGATGTGATCTCAGGGTCGCAGCCATGAATCAAGCAGCGGTGCGACATCATTGGTCATCCTGACAGCTGAACAAAGCCCAGCAACTGGGGAGGGACAGACGCCGCTAATGGAGCCAGATTACGATGGGTGTGCTTTGTAACTTGTGCTGGCACTGTCGGAGTCTCAGTTAGATGTGTGGGGTCAGTGACTTCCTCATGAGATACCTGAGCAAAGCATTGTGGGCCAGTGGCGCTGTGGCACAACGTATCTTGTTTCTGCTGTGGTGTGCTGCTGTATGGACCATGTCCTGAGGACTGTTTTTGGGTGTTATGATGTGTGTGTGTGTGTATGTGTGTGTATGTGTGTTCCTGTGAGTGTGTTAGTGCAGAGCCTGGTGATGTGGTAGTGGTGGGGCTGATAAGAGGCAGATAAACCTTTAAGGGCTAATGATTTCCACTAATGAGAAAACTGGCTGTGATTATGACAAATAGGCGGAGAGCAGCAGGCTAAGCAGCGACACACAGCAGCTTTGTTAGGCAGCCGAGCCTCAGCATCTCATTACACCTCCTCCTGATAGACCTCCTCCTCTCCTCCTGATAGACCTCCTCCACTCCTCCTGATAGACCAGCTTCCTCTCCTCCTGTTATCACCTTCTCCTCATTATCTGTGCTCTTATCTGTACCTAATATTTATCGGTATAGTCTGTGGTACACAAATGTAGGTCCTTCCTAGTTTCCAAAGATGTTTGAATGTGATTTTGTTTATACACTGTTTCCCATAAAGCTGGAATACAATATATTTTACCTTTTCTCATGAAATGTGATAATGGACAGTGTGATTTATTCTTGATAGATAAATTGTATATCTTCTCAAAACTTTATTGATCAATCTCTTCCAATGTGATTACTGATGTGTATAAACAGGAGTAAAAAGAGGAATGTATCTGAAAACCAAATTATTCCAACTTTATGGGCACCAGTGTATAATACTGGATCATACTGTGTTTATTTAAAGGCACCTCTTACAGTTTTTATCCGCTTATTGTGCCATGAAGCAACATATTCATGCTTTGTGTTTATCATACAAGTTGTGAATGCACACACTCTGGCTGATACACAGTCTTTCGGCTTTTCTATTGATCAGCAGTTGGTGGCAGTCATGCACAACGCAGGGAAGCAGGGAAGAAGAAGATGATAAACTCGCATTGTAAATTGTGTGTGATTTAAAAGGTTTTTCAAATGTTACTGTAGAAATGAAACACATTCAACACACTTGTGAAGCCTCAGGGATACACACACCACTTTTTGGTGAGAAACACTGAATGTGAACACAACCACAAGACACCTTTAAAGTGAGACCCGAGCAACAGTGGCCTCTGCTGCCAGGAGTAGTAATTACAGGACACAAGAAGATTGAGTTGTATAGATACCTGTGAGGTGAAGAGTCCCACGCTTTTTTAACAGGAGGGACAGACTTTGACATAAGACCAGGACAGAGCTGTGATGGCCCTTATCGTGTCTGTAGTTGATTTAATTACTGTGACCGAAAACATCTGAGCCTTTAGCAGTTGTGTGCGAATTTGCAGCTAGCATCACTCACCAAAAGCCCGCCAAATGAGTGACAAGCAACAGGTAAGGGAGTGACAACTCAAGCAATGGAAGCAAGCAGTTTGTGAGTTACCAATAACATTACGATCCACATCATTTTCACACACCACGGAAAACACAGTCTGGCGGTGACTGTAACTCACCAAAGGGTCTGAGTCTGCTCAGTCACCCAGCTGCTGATCCATTTCCTTCCACAGTGTTTGGGCCGAGGGTGCAGTTTGTTGGTGGATGTTGTGTTTACTGTGTCGTATTACGACACATTCACCGTGGCAAACAGCGAAGTGACACTGTGAGACACTACTGCCACCCACAGCTATGGAGGTCACTGTACTTTTAGGCAGCACACCTGGAAAGTGGTCACACCTGACCACATCAGAAAAATAGCCTGTACTGAACGAAACAGAAGTCAGGGTGGTGTGGTACTTTGTTTTGTTTTTTTACTGCTTAGAAATCTAACTTTAGTTTCAAAAGTTACAGTTAAAGTAAAATCAGGCTGGAACAAATGTAACAACAATAGAAATCCATCCATTGTGTTTCCATCGTGGAAAACAAAGAGCTGTGGACTGAGCCAATCCTCAAGACTCCAAGTTTCATAATTTCATGATTTCCATTTTCGTTCCTGGACTGAATGTCCCCCGATGCTCAATAAAATAAAAAATTTCTTTTTCATAAAGGCTGTTTTGACACAGATTGACACCACTGTCATTTCAGTCTGTGCTATAACAGATATAAATATTAGTTCTAAAAATACGGTACATAGTCAACATTCTTTCATTTTTAGCTGTTAAATGAAAATTTTAGAAATTAAAATGTCCCTTTTTTCCCCAGAGCTTTGTCTTGAAGCAGCGTCATCGCTTTTTTTTGACTTGGGCCTCTCACCACCATAGTAATTGGAGCACTTATCTCTGAGCTTGCAGAGCATTAATATAGTTAAATAGCAGCAGTTGGAGTATATCAATATTCCTTAACCTCCACTCCACCCTTAAAATCCCGCCACCACCTTTTAACCTTCCCTCTCTCCATCATTCCCTGCTTTCCCCCGTCCTCTTTTCTCTCCCACCTCTGCCTTATCCTTCCATCCTCTCACGTTCTCCCTTCCTCCGTATCATCTCTCCCTTCCTCCCCCCTCCTTCTCCAAACTCATTTCAGCATGAGATTATAAATGGAGCCTTGGGAAAATGTGATAAATCAATTAATCATTTGTAGCTGTGTAGCTTAATGAGTGAACCGAGGTGTCATAATTAGTTCTCCCAGTATCAATCATTAAAGTGCAAGTTTGCTGATAAACAGGCAGCTGATGAGAGCAGAGACATGGCTGAGAGTCTCCCTCTGTTGCTGCTGGGAAATCACATGATAAGAGCGCTAAATGTGCATTAATGAGCTGGTGTTTACAGTATTTTATTTCTGCCGTGCCTCAGTTGCATCTGAATGGTTGTATTTCTACCTGAGAGAGTCACAATTCACGAACGTCAGCTCAGAACAGACCACACAAGACTGGTCAAGCTGGAGACCCGACCTTTCCTTCTAAGCTTTTAACAATATCTCTGTAGTTCTATTTATTTGATCCAACAAATGTTATGTAAAAATTCAAATGTAGAGCTCGAGATAAGAAGAATGAACCCTGTCATTCCATATTCTATCATGTTGGGAAGTTTATTTTATATATGTCTAAAATCTTAATCAGCAAAGTAGCTTGTAAAGCTTATAAAGCTCTCTCTATGGCATTTCTACTTAATGTGACAGACCCAACACAACAGTCCGTGCTCCGCTGCTGTGCCTTGTTCAGCAGCCACAGCTGACTTCACTCATGGAAAGAAGGAATGGAAGCGTTGTCAGCTGATCTATTCGGTGACCTTTGCATAGTTCGTATTATACTCCTCCCTCAGTCACTCGGTGACGTACTAATGTGTGGTCAAGGATTAAGGACAGGGTTAAGAAAAGTTACGGCTTCTATAACTTGGGTTTAGTTTTGTAGCTCGAGCCACTGGTTCATCTCTTGTGGTAACACTGAGCTCAAGAAAGTCATTGGTGGGATCTTGGATCTCTGACGGGGCAGATCTACACATCATCTCAGCTCATAGGTCACTCACTCACGTGGATGTTTGTGTTTTAGCTTATTTTTTCTTCTGTTTCATTGAAAACTTTAAATTCTATGCTTGCAGGTTGGAGACCCCTAAAGAGAAATGTGTGTCAGTACCTTTCAGCCTTCAGGTGGTGTAATCTCATCTTTTACTCTTTTTTTTTTTTTTGAAAGAGTAATACTGAGTCAAGTCAGTCTGCAGCATACATGTGAAGTGTACATATGTTGTTGCCTCCTTTATCGGTGCTTAAAGAAAGTGCCCAGGCAGAGGTTAAATAAATGAACTACTTATTACAGGGCTCACTCTGAAGAGTTAAGCTAACCCATGCATATATTACGCTTACATTTATAGGGGGTGTGACCGTGTGTGCGTGTCAAAGAGAAGAAGGGTCAGGGAGGAGGTCACGGGCTCATAACTGTGTGTGTGTGCGTGTGTGTGTGTGTGTGTGTGTGAAGCATGCTAATGGTCTTTCTAGCCTGGGAAATGCCCCAGTGAGTAGCCTAACTTATGGAAATCACAGCCTCAATGCTGGAAGCTATTATCAGACTCATTTGCATAAAGACTCTTTCAAATAGGTTCCTGAAGGCCGGGACACGCCCCCACCCCCAACCCCAAACACACATGTGTGTATGTGTGTGTGTGTGTGTGTTCATTACTCCTTTAAGGTTCCAGTTAGGTTAACAAAAAGTTAAGCCTAACCCCCACATCGCCTCCTATCAATATCCAGCAGCCCAGCCCACTCAGACCAATCACAGTGATATATGTACAGGGTGTGTCTTTGTCAGGAATAAAAGTGGTAACACAGGCAGACAGGGCCACACACACAACCACACACACACACATATTTACACACACACACACTGGACGGTAACAAGCCATTAACGAAGGCTTAATTGATGAGCTCGTTAAGATCTGTTATTAGAGAAATTGATTTCAAATAGCCACTTTAATCTGCTGGCCAGGGAAACAGGCCACAATGCAAAGTGAAGCTGCTAAAGTACATAATGGAGCAAGTAATTCATAGATTTCACTTTCACTAATTAATAATTGGAGATTGTAGGGGGTGGTAGTGTGTGTGTGTGTGAGTGCTTGTGTGTGTGTGTGTGTGTGTGTATCTGTGTGCATGCTGGCTGACTGTGTTAATGTGGGTCTATTGTGTATCTCTTGTTATTAATTAATGAGCTTTATTCCCAGGCAACCTATTAGTAATTAACAATCTGTGTGTGCGCGCGTGTGTGTGTGTGTGTGTGTGTGTGTGTGTGTGTGTGTGTTGCCACAAGACCAACACGTGTGGGTTTGTGTGTGTGTGTTTAAGTGTGTTAAGATGGGTTTGTTTATAATACAGAGTACACATTTTGTTTCATCATTAGTAAAAATTAACTGAAGCTTAATATGATGTGGATGGCAGCACAGACACCTGCCATCAGTGGAACTTAGTCCCACTGGACACATCAGGTATTTAGCAACTGAAATGATATTGCTGCTGGAACAGGTTATTCCAATTTGCCAAACTGTGGCATATTTAAGCCACATTTAATTATTTAATTGAAGTAAATTCAGGCCAGTATCCTCTGATATTCCATCTGTGTTGGACAATGCTGCATATCATGATTTACTCACTGAGCACTGTGTCAGGAACACCACACTAACACTGGGTCCTTCCTCCCTTTGCTGTCATGGATCCATCAGATGTTGGAAACCTTCCTCTGAGCTTCTGCTCCATGTTCACATGATTCATCACATCATTCAAGCTGCCAATCTCCTGTTCTACCTCATCCCAAAGATGTTCTACTGGGTTCAGGTCTGGAGACTGGGGGGGAGACCACTAAAGTTCACTGAACTCACTGTCATGTTCATGAAACCAGTTTGTGATATGGGGCGTTATATATTATTATAGTTATAAAGTGTGGTTGTCTGAGTTAGCGTAGACCTGTCAGCTCCAACCAGTCTGACCTCTGATCTCTCTCAACTCCAAGGTGCTTCCATCCTCAGAGCTGCTGGCTCACTAGATGGTTTTAGTTCTGAGTTAAACAACAGAGCAGAAAGCAAAAATTTTAATGTTTCATGAAGGAGGCTGAGTAGGTTTTGTTGAGAAACACTGCAATTGGAAACATCTTCAAGTCTGTCATAAAACAATACTCCATTATACCACTGTGTGCATTGAAAAAGTAAATGGTTGCTCTAAGTGTTCGTGCAGGCCCTGACGGGTTCACTTCCTCATCCCAATCCACTGGAAGTGATGAGGGAAAAAATTCACAGTCCTCTTTCTTTTGAAAATTAAAAACAAAAGTTATGCTGCAGCAACTATGAGGCTTCAGCAGACTGAGTCACACAAATCCAGTGGGAATCTGCAAACGTTAAAGTCTTTTTGACTTTGAAATTCCAACATTTCCCCAAATGTGTTTGCTCACTAAGCCCCCACAAAAAAATTCAAAGAGGTAATGTTGTACCACAAATACTGTAACTCTACACACATGATCTGACTGAATCAAAAACTGCTAAAACCACATTTCAGCTTCAGCTGGACTTTTAAATGTATATATACACAGAGCAAGGACTGTGGATTTTGTCCCCCATTACTTATATTAGCATCATAGAACTGGATCTCTGAATGGCCATTGTAGAGAAGAAGAACAGTGACAACGATGTTCGAGGATGTGACTTAAAAAGAATTTAAAAAGTATAAACCTAGTCTCAGACAATGGACTGTTTTAATGGGTTAATGGTCAAACACAACCATCCTTTCAATCCATTATGATTTCAAAAAGCTCCATAAAGTTTACAGTACTTTACTGCAACCACTCAATCAAAATATATAGAAAGATTCCAAATAATTTAATAATACATAATGGACAAACATGCACATCTACACACATGCACTAAATACTGATATGAGCTTCATAAAACGTATTAGCAAAGTATCTAATGTTGGTGAAACTGCTGGTCTGAGGCCTGTCCAGGCAGAGAAATGAACTGTTCCAAAAAAAAAAAAAAACATTTCCACTGTGCAGCTCTGCCCTGAAAAAAATGCCGTGAGTCAGTCTACCTCAGGTGTTTGTTTCCTGAACACGTCTCTGTCTGAGTGGTAAGTTGATCAATGAGCTTATTACCAAAAAAAAAGTTGACGTGCACCTTTAAATTGACTGAGTGGAGGTTTTAGTGTGGCAGGTTTCCCACACTGAGACCTGGAGCTTAACAGGTCATGAACTAGACTCTATGATGTGTGTGCTTCTGCCAAGGAGTACCATTTAATCTCATCTTTTTTTTTATCTGTCGGAAAAGACACACACGTACACACACACACACACACTGTGTATAATTCCAGTATTAGTGGTGGTATTAGCCAGAGTGGGGCAGGTACTTAACACTGAAAGGACTGAAATCACTTCCCAGGGGAGCTTTTACACAATATGTGTGTGTGAGAGTGTGTGTGTGTGTGTGTGTGTTGGGTGGTAGATAGTAGCCATTGTCAGTGGCCAAGCTTTCTGATTTCTGTGTGTGGCTTAAGCCGGAGGAAGTGCGTTCGCAGCTGTGTGATGGTGGTGACTCGGGCCCCCCCCGCGTTGATTTAATGTGGAGAATTGGCTGCTGCTGTATTGAATCAGACTGGGGGCCCATATTGTTCGGCTGTAGGGGATTACACGTTTAGCAGCTAGTGATCTGGCTTCAGTTATAACGGCACTCGCCAAGAGAAGCAGCTCTTATCAGCCACTGGGAGCCCAGTCTCTGCCACATTCACAACCCTCCAATACACTTTAATTGAATTTCTTTTTAGAGACAGAGAGGCTCAGACGGCTCATGGCATTCAATTTACTACCTCCCCTGTCAACGTTTAGATCCCTCACCCCTTCTCCTCCTCCAGAAAAAGGAGGCGCCTTCACGCTACAAAAGGAAACTTGCAAATACCATATTTATCTCTGTTCCCTCTCTCTCCCTCTCTCTTCCTCCGCTCTCCTATCCATGTCAGTTATTATATCATTTCAATGAATACTCGCCAGGAAATGGGCTTATCTCAGTGGCAAAATATCTATTTCTTTCAGGCGTTGATTTAGTGTGTTTAAAGCCCACGGCGAGGACAGACAGACTGTCAGCTCGGCGCAGCAGTAAAGCAACGATGCTATCTGTTGGGAGCTGAAATACTGATGAATGGAGAGGCGGGAGGGGAGGATGGAGAGACAGAGGAGGGGGGGTGAAAAGAAGAGGGAACAGGGGAGAGGGATGGGAGAGGATGATGGCGGTAAAAGAGGACTGAAAAAGAATGAAGGAAGAAGGAGAACAGATGAATACAAGTGGCTGGAACAGAGGAGAGAAGGGACAAATAGTAATGGAATTATGAGGAAGGAGGAAGTGAGATGAAGGGAAGGACCAGAGAAGGAGAGCACCAGTAAGCTCAGAGTCACCTACATCTCACATTCTCCCTCTGACCTTCTTTATTTTCCTCTATGGTGTGTTTCAAATCAGAAACAATGGAAGTACTGTAACACAGAGTAACACAGTGATGTGGACCTTTCACCGAGGGCATGTCTTCACTAACAAACCAGCTGTGTGAGGCATCGCTTCAAACAGTGACTGGAGCCTTTATCTGCCTCAGCTTGCAGAGCTTCATTTGAGGCACGTTTATATCCTTATATACACATTGCTGAGGTGTGAGATGGATTTTAAAATGCAGTTTGTGTCAAACAGGGTTCCATTCACACCAGCTCATTGGTTTCATTTTCTGAAGGCATCTCCAGATCTAGAAAGTCCAGTTCTGTGTTCATTGCAGTCCCGGTCACTGTTTATTCTACTATTGACCTATGGAGGGCTGCAGACAAACATCTACTACCCACACTGGGCCAGTGAGCTCACTCGAATGTTGCCTCACAGCCTTTAGTAGTTTCTCTGTGTTTGTTTTGTGCAACTGACTGTACCATGATATTCCATGAAAGATTATTTACTCGTGATGATGGAACATGTGTGTTCAGGTGTGTGACTGTGAGACTCAAGGTGTTGTTATGAACTGGAGTCATTCTTTAAGACGGAGAAATAAAACCACAGTACAGTCTGGACCAAGTGGTTCCTGTCATGTTTTAACAGGCCCCTGTCTAATGGTCAACCTGGAACCTGCAGGCAAGCAGCAGGTAGAAACACACAAACTCCACACACTCAAATGTGTTTACGTGTGTGTGTGTGTGTGTGTGTGTGTGTGTGTGTGTGTGTGTGTGTGTGTGTGTGTGTGTGTGTGTGTGTGTGTGTGTGTGTGTGCGCGCGCGCGCATTTGTGTATGTCAGTGACATTCCTGGCCAGAGGCCCTGAAATCTAACATGGTTTAACAATGTCACGGTGCAGGGCCCTCTGCTGCCTGGCCCCATTCACACTGACACACACACACACACCGATGCAGGCCCATTGCTGTTCTGTGTGGAGACAGGGTTATGGAGTAGAGTGGCTATTTTTCTTTTGTACTGACTGGCCGAGTGGCCCTGAGACACACACACACGCACAGGCACACAAACACACAAATACACAACACACACATACACACGTGTATGCAGCCATCTCATCTGGGCAGTATAATTCCATTTGTCTGGTCCAGCAAGCAGTTGGCTAACTCCATGAATTATTACTATCCCGTAAGGCATCTGGGGTGCCACAGGGCTGGGGGGCCTGTCTGTGTGTGTGTGGCCTCCATCTACCATTTAAGTTACCATGGAAGATGAAATAGTCACAGACTCATGGACACACACACACACACACACTCTTCCTTTCTCCCTTATCAGTGTGTGTGTATCTTCTATCTTCAAATAATGTTTTGTCTCTTTCCTTTGTGCTATCATGCTGCTACAAATGGAAAAACGGCATCTCATTCCTCTCTCTGGGGTTTTTTAGCAGCTCATTTTTTCTGCTGGGGTCATGTGTGTGTGTGTGTGTGTGTGTGTGTGTGTGTGTGTGTGTGTGTGTGTGTGTGTGTGTGTGTGTGTGTGTGTGTGTGTGTGGTAGTTGTGGGTGGCAGAGTAAGAGTAACAGTGGCAGACAGATGGCCATTTCTCTCTCTCTCTGACCATGTTGAACATTGCCTAGAAAGATCATCGGAGCAAAAAATGGATTTCATTTCAGCCTGTATTACAGGATTTAAAGTACAGCAGGCCCTCTGTAATCTGAGAGCCCTTTGTATTATTCTGCACTGATTGAAGTAGAGTTTTTGAAGTGGAGGCAGAGTTTTTTTTTTTTTTATCTGAAGTGAAATGGAGGTAGCGCAGCAATACAAAAGGAGTTTTTCTAAGTGTGCACAAGAAAGAAGGCCTAGTTTTCAAATGAAGTGAAGTGATTGCAGGGAGTTGTTGGACAGAGCCTCTATCTGGAGAGATAGAGTGGTGTCTTCAGTCCATTGGGCCAACATTCTGTTACTATACAGCAGGATTGATTGATCAAATGAAGCATTCACAGTTTGTGTGAGTGCACGTGTGTGTGAGCTGAAGCAGTTACCACTAGAATATAATGCTTCAGCAGTCTACATCTCTGCACTTTATTCTGTTAATCCACTATTTACACTTTTCACTTTTGAAACTTTTATTTTGAAAGCTGTGCTGACGCCATGTTATAGCCAAACATGTTTGTGGCAGAACCAGCAAAGCTACACTGACAATGTGCTGGCTGACATCAGGTTAACTTTCTATTCTGAGGAAAGTCTGTTGAAACTGTTTTGCCTTGACTGAAATGTTCAGTTCATATTCTGGGTCACCAACAGGCTGCCAGTGTTAGTAAATCAACTGATATTCAGTTCACAGGACTTGATATGACTATGACTGTAGTCTCATCACAAATAATACGGGTTTCTTCACTTCTTGTGAATACATTTCTGTGGGTTTGCCACCAGGAGCAATGCCTTTTACATTGCACCTAGTCAGTTGATCCATTGCGAGCACTGATTAGTGCAGCTTTAATAATTTTAATCGCTTAACAATTACATCATGATTGTTTCTGGCCCAACAAAGTCCAATCAGACCACTGTGTGTTACTGAATTACCCATTTAATGCCGACTAACCCATCTTAATGATATCGTACCAATTCATAATGTCATTACTACAATCAGAGAGTTGGCAGGGAGGTTATGTTCAACAAGATCAATCTGATTATGATCAATACAAGAAATATAAAAATCAATTATGAGAGAATCAGACAATGCATCTTTCAAAGCAGCCAATGAGGTCGTGACTGAACCAGATACCATTTACATTCAAAGGAAAATCACGGCCTCTCGTGTCGGTTTAAGTCTCCATCAAAACTTAAAGAGCAGATAGTCTGTTCAGTGGCAGTGTGATTTCCTCCAGGTTTATTATCACTGATCACAGATTGTATAATAGGCATTCTGCAGAGTGGGTGAGGGTGTGTGTGTGGGGGGGGGGGGGGCGGGGGGGGGGGGGGGGGGGGGGCTACAGCAGTTACTGCACACATTCTTCATAGACAGTAATCTTAAATTGGATCTGTTGGCTGGTTTCTTTAATTATGCTGTGATCCATGGGAGAACTGCTGGGAGGTGAGGAGGAGGGAGGGGGGAAGGAGGGGGTGGGCGTATGATGCAGTCTGATTGATTTCATGTCTTATAGTATTGATTGATCAATAATACACTGATGGTCTTTTGGAAGAGAGTTAACCTTTATTGAGGCTCCCAGATTATTAGCTATGATGTAAACTCAGTTTATTTCACACAGAGATGCCAAATGTACAAATTATTGGATCAGCTGCTGTATCCAAAAAATAAATAAATAAATAAAAACCTCCTCAGAAAGGAAAAGTGATTTCAGGTAATATTTTCATCCTACATCCAACACCATGGCTGAATTCCAGCAAATTCAGCTGCCACCACCAACAATGATTTTTACGAATATAAGCATGAGAGGTCATAAAAATGGCACCTAAGTCAACCACAAGGGTGAGTCAAGTACTGGTACTGACAGCAAGAAGGAGGAATTTGCAGCCACCAAGGAAGCTTTCGAAGCCGACTGAGAGTCCTAAGTCCTTTTTCCACAGTTGCCATGGTAAAAAGGGATGTGTGGTATGCTCGTATGTGTTTCTGCTGCACCCTCAGAGCGGGAGTAGCCACTGTGATCTAAAATACTCTCAGCGAGAACTTTATTAGGAACACCTGAGCACCTGCTTATTCATACAGCTATCCAGCCAGCCAATCATGTGGCAGCAGTGCATAAAGTCCTGCAGATACAGCATTCAAAGAGATTACTATGCTGTTAAGGCTAAGCAGGAAATGGCAGCAGGATCAGCAACTGTCCCTGTGGTTCCTGTGTGTAACTGCATCTTCCCAATGGATATTCACAACCACTTTTCTGAAGGTACACGGGTAGCCATCATGTACATCCCAAGTCATTAGTGCTGTGGTGAAAATGGGCTTTGGAGTTAAAATCAAAGTGCACATCAGTTTGTCCCTAACAGTCTCTGAAACCGCCTTCCCAATGGTGGAATTGGATCGAAACTATATCCAGGAATTCTTGAAACTTTCTCAAACAGACAATCCAACCATAACAGCCATTTTAGGCAGGTGTGCAGAGAGATGTGCAGAAAGTAGGTTTGATTTAACCGACCTTCAGCCTTGTGTGTGAAAAATGCAGCCCTCTCATTGTGCTGTTGTAACACAGGCCTGTTTTCCATCTGAATCCCAGCTTAAGCTCTCTTACTCCATTCTTCACACAACTACTGCAACACCATGAATACCTTTCCAGAAGGGGACAGTCTGAAAGAGTACGCAGTTATTCCCTGAACTGTATGATTCATTGTGTTGAGGCAGAATTCTTGGAGAGAGATAGCTGAGCCAGTGTTACGCAGCTAAGATGAAACTACAACAGACTTTTCACTCTGCCTGCGAACAGGTATAAAAACTTTCTGCCTTAAAACACGGTTGGAAATACACTGTACAAGCTAATTTGCTTGAAGCAAGCTGAGGTCTTCACACTGACCAAAGCAAAACTGGGTGTTAAAGTGAAGACACAAAGTCGAAAGTCCCTCATGGTGTTGCTAGAAGCTACAAAAGCTGTCTTACCTTGCATTTTATCTAAAAGAGCAGCACAGTTCAAGGCATGCTCCTTTACAGTCCTTACATACATGCCTAATTAGTAATTAAGTCCCTCAGCAACAGATGTCTGGGATCTCAAACTCCTATATTAGTTGGGGTCTACATTTAGCTGATTATGCTGGACACTGATGTCTTTGGTATGATCAGACATTACAGAGTAAATCAGACCTTTAAATGTAAGGTAATATCCTCTGAATGGAGCATTAACTGTTAAGTGAACTTAATAAGTCTACCCAAAGACTGTGCTAATGGGCAACTCTTTAACAAACGAGAGAGAGAGAAAGAGAGAGAGAGAGAGGAAGAGAGAGAGAGAGAGAGAGAGAGAGAGAGAGAGAGAGAGGTGAAGGCAGAATGAGAGATCAGAGAAATGAAAGAGAGAAATGAAAAAGGTGGAGCCAGAGAATGGAAAGAGCTGATAATGACCATTAAGTTTTTATACCATTAGATGGTGGTGGGCCATTGTGATCATACACAAGCTCTTATTGCAGCCACCCGATTAGCTGCTATGGACGCAATTAAGAGCTAAAGTTAAAGAGACTATTAGATGGAGAGGACTGTTTAAGTTAAAGCTGGGAGCATTTAGCAGATAAGAGTTAATGGTGTGTCGAAGTTTAGGACAATGCTAACTGCATGTGCTGGGAAAGGCCTGAACAGTATTAATGAAGCTTTTCTCTGTCTGTCTTCAGTTGTATAGACAGTACATACATGTCTGTCTCCTGTGAGGCCAAAAATGAAGTTCTTTGATGGACTAAACAATGATGAGTCATGTTTTGGGTCATAAGGTGTTTCAAATGTAACACAAATGTAACTAGCTTGAAGAATTAACGAACAGCTAAATTCCTAAAGTCTACAAATGTCTCATGTTGAACTCTATCTTCTGTTCCCTCTTCCCCTTTTCTTCCTGTCTTTCTTTCCCTCTTCCTCCACACAATCTCCTCCTCTACTTCCATCTTTAACTTCTTTCTCCCCTATCTTATACTCCTCCATCTCTCCCTTCCTCTTCATCTCTGTCTTTACCTCTTTTCTCCCCCATCATCATCATCTCTCTCTACTACCTCCTACCTCCACACACCATCCCTTTTTCTTTCTCATCGTTTAATCCTTTTCTCATTTAACCCCGTTCTCTCATCAACAACACCTCCATCCTCCCTTCTTTCCTCCCTCCCTCTCCTGCTTTCCTCTGTCCACCCTCATCCATGTCTTCCTGTTCGCTTTTAGTTTCACCCCTATATCTCTCTCTCCTGTCCTTCATAATCTCTCATCCCTCACTCTTTACCTCTTATCTCACCCTCCTCTCCCCTGTCTCCACCCTTCCCTCTTTTCCTCTCTACCTCCAGTCTCCTCTCCTTCACCCAATCACTGCCTTTCTCCCTCCACATGTCCCCTTCTCCTTCTCCTTCATGCCTCTCCTTCCTTTCCCCCTTCCCCTGTCTATTTTACCTCCATTCTACCCCCGGTCCTCCCTCTCTCCCCCTCTTTCTCCTATCTTCTTTCCTTCCCCTCTTACTGTGCCTCCCTTATCTCTTTTTACCCTTCCACCTCTCCCTCTTTCTCTCCCCCCTCCCACCCCCCAGCCACCCCCTCCCTCTGTCCTAATAGCGCAGTGACAGTGGCAGTGTTTCTAATCAGAGGTGAGGAGAGCGAATGAGCAGCCGTCCGATCCTCTCTGCTCTCTCATCAATCGGCTCTAACTGAATGGGAGCAAATCTCAGCCGGGACAAAATTAATATGTAGCAGATCTGCGGCGCGCTCGCCTACCCTGGAATTGGAAATGGCTTCTGTGCTGTCTGACCCGTATCCGTCCGCATGTGTGTGTGCGCGTGAGCGTGTGTATGTGTGTGTGTGTGTGTGTGTGTGTGTGTCAGGGGGTTGTGGCGGCAGATTATTGGAGAGACAATTGGCTGTACGGCAGTAATCAGGAGAACACTGAGGTGTGTCTATCTTATGACTGCTCGCTGACAAGCCCTTACACACATACACACGCACACGCACAACATGCACACACATGCCCCCACCCCCCACCCCCACCTCCATCCAATTCAATCAGACAGTCCATCCGCCCTGCAGAGCAATGTGGCACTGCCCCCGTGCATGACAGTATCAATTCAATTACCCAGGAAATGGATCCATATTCAACCCATATAAACTCATACACAGGGCCAGGAGGGGCTGCTGCTGCCGCCGAGACAAAGAAATGCGCATTTACCCTGTAATAACTTTCATTTGGACTGGCTTTGAAAACCATTCTCAGCCAGGCATTTGTCGCTGTCACATCGCGTTATCCACAAATCAGGTTTACAAAATATCAATTCAATTTCTGGCGTGGCGCGAAACGCCATGAGAGGAGTGGGAGAAAGAAAGAGTCTAACACACACACACACACACATCCAGAAAGAGAGAGATGGAGAGGGTGAGCGCAAGCTGCTGAGGGGCCCCTTGTGGCTCGGGCAGATTTCCAGTCAGAACTAATCAAAAGCAGAGCAGACCATGCTAATCTCTTCAATTTCATCCTTTAGACTGCTGTCTTTCCCTGAGTCGTGAACACACACACACACACACACCTATACATGCATGTTTACACAGGCACACACACACAGCAGGTCAGATAAAAACACAGACACAGGCAAAAACATACATAACACGGACACAAAGCCATTCTTAATGTACACACACAGTATATGGGCTATGTATATCATACATACAGTGAAACACACACACACACACACACACACACTCACAGGATCATCCTCCAGGACTGTATCGTATCTGTGCAGCAGCTGTCCCCTGTTCTGGCTGCACTTTGTAGGAGTGCACAGGTATAGAGTCCAGACATGCATTCAGGACACTGTGTGTGTGTGTGTGTGTGTGTGTGTGTGTGTGTGTGTGTGTGTGTGTGTGTGTGTGTGTGTGTGTGTCTGTGTGTGTGCAGAGACTGTGGGATGTACTCTGTGGGCACACAGAAACACGTCAGCAGATACATGTTCATAATTTTTCACTTTTCTAATTAGCATTTAACCATAAACCAGGGCCAATCCACCCATTCGTAAACATCAGGAAGAGCCTTCTAATCATGGTGCATCAACCAATGAAAGCAGTTGTATGAAGACTCCTGTGACTCTAAAAGAACCATGTTAAGTCTGAGAAAGTCAGCTGGGCATCTCAGCTTGAGCTTGGGGAGTACAAACTGTTAATTAAAAGGCGGTGTTACAAACTGGGGGAGTGGTGTTCAAGTTGTGTGAGCATTTACCAGGCACGGAGACTGCCCCGTAAAAAAAAGATGAGCTCATAGACCATCTGCGTGAGCAGCTTAGGTTTTCCTGTTAGGCGATCTTGAGTGGCCGTAGCTATTATGACCAGAGCGAAGGAGGAAGTCAGGTGATGTAGTTTAAAGAGATTATAAAGAGAGTCTGCATTAGGAGGGGGCTGGGATGGATGGGTGGGTCGAAAAAACACGGGGCCCTTCACACAAGAGACCTCTGTTTGTTTCCAGTGTGACACCAACCAGTTGTTTCTCTTATCCATGACTGTGTGTTTATTATTTTCACCATGACCACGAAGGTCCAGTACACCTGGACTGTAGCACAGGGACAAATGACCTGTATGGTCGTTTAGGATGGGGGATTTGTTCCTTCACCCGTGGGAGGTGCCGTAGAACACCAGTGCATTGTGGATTGGGCGGCAGTTGCCAGCACAACCTGGGCCAGGACCCAGATAAGCGGCAGATAAGTCAGTAAATGAAGGAGGGGGCTTTGTCGAAAAACAAATGTGCTGGGATTTCAGAAACTGAATCCTTCTACCTTAGACCATGAACTTATCAATCAGCCCTCATGTGTAGAAAAACCACACTGGTCAAATCCTGCACAGCTGAGAGGACAAAATGAGTAAATGAGCAGAAAGTGCAGGAAAAGACTGAAGAGAGGAAGAAGTGGACTATGTCCATCCATGGCTGCATGGACATAGTCCTTCACACTGTTAAAACCCCCAAACTTCCTGTCACACTGATTATACTTAGAGCCTTCTGCATTCACTTTGCCCTCCTTCCTCTCCTCCTCAGGATCATCCTCCTGGTACCTTTCAAAATCATTTCTGAAACTTCTACCTCTTATTTGTTAATTTCACATTCTTAGATGTAACAGATTAGAATCTACCTTTAATCCAAACTTGAGCCCTTTGGATGCAGCATGTAGAAGATCTTCAACATTTTCAAAACAAGCACTCAGCATTCGCTGAAAAATACCCAACTGAACATGAGCGAAAGTTGAGCAGAGCAAACATATTTTCAAGAAGTGGATCACCTCTCCACAGTCAACTACAGCTGCCAGTTTTGTGGCAGCTCAGGAGATCGTAAGCAGGGGGAAGCCGTTCACAGATGGAGAATATATGAAAGAATCGTTCATAAAAATATCAGAGCATCTATTCTCCGACTTTAAAAACAAATAGGAAATTGTGCAGAACTCGAGCATGAACTTCATCAAGTCCAAATATCGTTCCCACCTCACAAATGAGAGCCTACAGTCCTGTGTAAAGATCAAAGTCACATCTTACAGCCCCGACTTAGGGAAGATCTGCAGCAAACTTCAGAAACAGAAGTCACATTAAACAGGTGAGAACAATAGCATTTAATAGGCTATCATTTTTCCGGAAAAAAAACCAAAACATTTATTTCAGACCCGGAGCTGATGTAGATTTTCTTTGTATGTTCAGGTGCTTCGATTGATTGCTGGCTGAGAAAGAAACCCGAAGAGGATGAGAGCACACTGAAATAGATGTATTCCGTGGTTGTAACAGGTAAAATAAAAAAAAAATAAAAAAGATTAAAACTTTTGAAAGTTTATAAGCTGTTATGTTTTGCGGCTTTCAGACTATTTTTCTTTGGCGGAAGATGGGGGATAAATGGCTCTTTTGACACTAAAGTTTACAGATCCCTGATCTAGACTCATAGGTCAGGCTTGCCTACAGTCGGCAAGTGACAGGTAGACAGTGTAGTGTAGTACTGAAGGGAAATATATTCCCTCGTTTGGTGTTTAGATGGTGGTGGTTGAGAGTGCTGTATAACATAGGTGTTCATCTGGGTTGAGATTATATATATATTATACAAAGTATACGATTCACATCAATTTCATGCTCATCAAAGCATTTAAAGACCCATCATGATTGTGGATTGTCATCAGGGTGACAACAAGGTCACTTACAGAAAATAGCTGGATTGACTCAGATTCTGTTTTTTTTGTTTGTTTGGGTTTTTTTTCCTGTGAGAGAATAAATGAACCCAAACTGTGCCTGTGAAAAATGCTCCCTAACTGTTTGGAAGCATCTGTATGTGTTACACGTCTTATGTTTCTCCAATTTACTCTGGTTTTTCCCTTCATTCCTCTGTAAACTGGCGGGTGGCACAGTCAGGTATAATCTATGAAGGTAAAAAAAAAAGTTCAAGTTAGCATACAGTGGGCAGGTGAGACATGGCAGAGTTTGATATAAGTTCAGAAAAACACAGAGACTAGTCAAAGGGGCAACTGGAGGAAGAGGAGACGCAAAGAGAGAAGTAACACTGTGAACTCCAAACCTTTCTGTGCTCATCAATCCACGCCTGCCTGCTCTTTGGTAACCTGAAGATTGCATTTGTTTGTCCTCGTTCAGAAGTGGATAAACCGCCATATTCTGCTTTGGTTCTTCGATATGAAAGGAGTGAGGAAGGAAGAGGAGATGGGTGGAGGAGTGAGGCGGTGCTGCTGGCTGTAATGTGTCAGCCGCTGTGAAGTAAATTCCTAATGAAACGCTCTCTTCTTCAATAATCAGACACATGGAGCTTCCTTCATGTGGAAACTGTTAGCAGCACAAACACACAGCGGTTCATGAAATTATCCACAGACACACTCGGATGCAGACACAAACATCGCAACAACATACTCACAAACACACACACACACACAAACGTACACACAGATACAGTGTCAGCTCGCACAGTAATTACACAGTTGCAGAGAGCGCCAGGGCTCAAAACACTGTTTAACAAATCAATTTGCGAATGCTTACCTTGTAAAGCTGTATCTATTTGTGTGTGTGTCTGTGTGTGTGTGTGTGTGCATGTGCAGACACTTCCCTGAGCTGATCCATTAAGGCGTTAACAAAGAGCTGTGCTCGGCCGCGCTGCTGGAAATGTGTAATTGGAAGGATAGCTAAGGGGCCGACACACACAAAAACACTTTATTGATCCATGGCATCTCCCATATACTGCCTCCAGCTAACACACACACACAGCCTCAGCAAGGGGTTATACTGACTTTACTCCCATTCTGTTGCCATCAGTGGCAGTTTATCAAGCAATCGATAGTCTTTTATTTTCTCATATCTTTAAATGGACGAATATCCTGAATATGATTTTTACAACAGCAGGGAGGAATGTGATGGAAAAGAAGGGAGGGGAGAGGAGAGGGGGGCACAGGAGGGAGAGGGGACGGCAGGGCGGATGGAAAAAGGACAAGGAGAAAGGAGACAAAGAGGTGGACAGGGCAAGAAGGAAAGAGAGGAAACTTTCGGGAGAAGAGAGAGGGAAAGTAGAGGAGTTACAGTACAGAGAAGAAAAAAAGACAAGTTAAAAGCAGAGCGGAGGTGTGAAAAGGAGAGATGGGAGGTGAAAGGGAGAGTTAAGCTGTAGATGCTGGACCACTGCCAACGTGCAGGAAGCCGCTGGTTGGCCTGAGCACCATTTGCATGTTAAGTGGTGTCAATCTGCATTGATTCCCAGCCAAATGAAATGCGGTGGGCTTCAATAGAGCCTGTGCTTTACAAGGGCCTCCTAGCTGCTACATCCAGCCTATTGGATTCAGATTAACAGGCTCAGTACGGCCGCACACTGAGCAACTTATCTTTAATTAAAATCACTCCCTTCACAGGATCCACTGGACTGGATTGGACTGGAATAGGCTGTGAACCTGGATTGGATTTACCTGGGCTGAGCTGGACTGGACAGGACCCAACTGGACTGAACTGGCTGGGCCTAGTCTGGCCATGATGGACAACACCAGATCAGACTGCAACTAACCGTCTGATGTGGTCAAAAACTCCACAACAAGTGAGTGAGGGAACCTTTAAGTGAGACTATGTCAGCTGCCTGTTTCCAAGGTCAAGAGTGAGCTGTCTGGATTTTTGTTCCTGCGTTCATTTGAAACGCTACAATACTATTGTATTGACTATGTTAAGTAGTGATGGAAAGTATTATGCTATTTGCAATGTTTAATCAAGACCAGAGGTCAAGAACAACAGAACGGAATTGATTTAAGGTGGACTAGCTGTTTTCCTTAATAGGCTTCCCATTACAAATAACACTGCACTAGGCTGCATTGCAGGTGTCCCATTGTGAAACCATGTCTTGCCAGTTTGATAATCCCAGGTTAAGCCTGCCTGTGTGGACACAGCCCCTCAGCAGCAACTGTGACTGGCAGTGATCCATCACATGAGTTTCATTCAGCTGCAGACAGAAGAAACCTTCAGCTCTGGCCTCACATTTGTCACAGTTGGCAAAAGTGAGTCACATTGTGCGTAAAGACTTGACATTTAATCTTTACCGTGTTTGCATCAACATACATCGTTTGGGATTTGGTGGGATTTTCAACCATTAATTCCAATGTAGATAAGTGGTGCATCTTGAAATACATTCTGAACACGTCTGAAGGAAGAGCAACTAATGACCAGTTTTAAAACTTTTAAAACAGTGAGACATCTGCTTATAAAAACAAATTCAAAGCAGAGAATCAGTTTTCCCAGGTAAAGTCTTAATTCACACACAGTGCACTGAGAGCTAGTGTGATACCTTCTTGTTACTTTGAATCAGATACCATCTGACAGCTCCATTTTAACCAGCTGGATGGATGCGATGGAAAAGTTTTAGGAGGGAATCATCTGCGTAACAGGTGAATTTAATATTGGGATTGTGAAATATATAACCAGAGTGAGTTTTTATTTAAGAAGAGGATTGAGCCAAGTATTGAACCCAGGGGGGACTCCAAAGGCACAGGGGTCAGGGGAAGAGGAGACCGTAGTAAATACCCCCGCAAGTTATCTTCTTTCAAGAAGGTAAAATTTTTATGTTTCATCTGTATTTGAAATCATTCTACAACATGATTTTGCAGAATGAAAACACATAAAAATTAAAAATTATGCATAATAAGATAATTTAGATAACCTCTTTGGTGAGTCATGATAGTCATGATAAGTGAATGTCACTGATGTGATGTGTTGAGGCAGACTAATTCCAGTGTATGCCAGTGCTGGGTTTATACTGCTTTGCTTTTTCCTGATGTTCGTTGTGTGGCATGTTATGGAACAACCTAATTGCTGTTGATGTTGTTCATGACCAACGCTATTTGATTCCATTTATGTGCAGACCCACTGACGTAACTAGTGTGTGCTGTGTTATGGTGCACACTAATTCCTGTTGATGTGCGGTGCATTACGGCGAGGACTAATTCCTGGCAGGTAATTGAAGGTGTCTGTCTAATTAGGGCGTTCTTATGATCAGGGAAAAATATTTAATTATGAGAGATCTGGAGTCGTGATCATAGTGCATGAGGTGTGTGTGTGTGTGAGAGGATGAATGAGTTGCACGATGTTAGGTGGTGTGGGGGCAAAATTCTGTGGTCCTAGCACACACACACACACACACACACACACACACACACACACACAGACATGAACATACACAAATCTCTGGTCTCTAGTCATGCGTTGAAAGGATGTAATGAGCAGCATCTGATTACTGCCACTAATTAACAAAACACACACTCGCACACACACCAGTGGCTCACACTGTCTGTCTCATCATCGTTGCTGCTCTGGCTGCATGATCTCTGTCATCTGAAAGGTTAATGGTTCCACTAAAAACTAAAGTTCCTTAAGGGAGTGTTTCACCTCTCACACACACACACACGTTTAATTAACAGAGTGCATAGAAACACATACAGTGTAAATGACTTGAAAAGCAGGAGTCAGTCAGTTTTCAGTTTACAATAATAAATGGACCAGATCCATAATGCAACACACACACACACACACAGTCTACATGATGAACAGTAAAGAAATCGGTATAAACAAATTGTCCATTGTTGTTTGTGAATTGCGATAGCTGGCATGTGTTGTAGCGACGCTCCACACACAACTTTTACAGAGGCTAATGTTATGCTAATGCAAAATGCTACCATGGCGATAGCTCATTATGTCAGTAGTCTATCAAAATATAATGCTACCTTTTTAAATGAATATTTTCACACTGCTGGTCTGTGACCATGTTAGCCACTGCTAGTGGCTGTTTGCACATTAACTTAATGCCATGCACTTATTAGATCAGAGAA
The DNA here is from genome assembly GCF_017976425.1 of Toxotes jaculatrix. NCBI lineage: Eukaryota > Metazoa > Chordata > Actinopteri > Toxotidae > Toxotes > Toxotes jaculatrix. The sequence goes on along the minus strand of NC_054403.1, from coordinate 2,610,489 downwards.
TCATGCTGGTACCAACCAGCTAAGTTCTGGGATCAGAACGTCCCTGGTGTACTGTATATTTAGAAAAAAAAAAGCCTCCTGTGTGGTTGCTCAGGTTGGACGATATTTAATTACACACTGTGACTTTTGAAATTTGAAATATGTACCAGTGTACTGTGAGTAAAAAGGAAAGGTCATAATCACCCTCAACAGTCTCTGACAGACTCTACAGCCCACACCAACCTCAGCCAATTGGGTGGTTGTGTTTAGTTTTGTGTTGAGAGGGTAAGGACCATGTTATGGAGGGTCAATACTAACAAACAGCAATCTGCATGCAGTCAGGGGGGGAGACAGTCTACAAGTGCCTTAAGGTGGATTTCTTCTTTAAGCTACATATGTTTATGCATGTAGGTATATTTACATGTGTTTGTTTCCAACAGTATGTGTATAAATGTGTGTGTTATGCGTATGTGTGTGCATGTGCCTGTCCTCTCTATAATAGCCACGCTGCTATCAGCCATAGCCTCTCACAGCTACTGTGGGACAACCAATTCCCTTTATCAGGGTACTGATAACAGGCTTTAGCTCTGCTCTATGGTCCCACATACACACCATCACACACACAGGCCACTAAATAACTAATTAGCTTCTCTCCGGAGGTGGGGGCCCTGGGGTGGTGGTGGGGGGGGGGGGTGACCCACCGCTCTGACAAAGGCATGCTGCGTTTTAATGTAAAAAAATGAAATCAATAAAGGCGTGGGGCGTCGGGCAACTAGCAACCGGCCCCCTCTTAACATTAACAATTATAGTGATTAACAGTGATACCCAGAGCTCATTATTCACAGGCAGCAGCGAGAGAGAGAGAGGAGAGATAAGCTTGTTTATTGGAGAGGGCCCTTTTCACAAGGTACAGTCGTTCATCATTTGGGCTGAGGGGGTTGGTAGGATGGGGCGGGAGGGGGGGGTTGGTGTAGTTGAGGGGCACCACAATTAAAAACACACTGTGACCTTGTGGCTGGAAGGACCTACAGAGGTGGAAAATTTAAACAGGGAGGAGAAAATGAGGATGGTGCAGCAGCCAGCATCCTGCCCTCCAACAGCCATTCACATCGTCAGAGTATCAGAGCTGGTATTTACTACCTTTCTGGTGGTCTCCAAACACAACCACTGCTTTTATTTTGTAAATGTGATGTTTTTTTCTTCTCATAATACAAAGAAATCGATGAAGGTTCAGCCTGCAAAATAAGTTTCTAAATCCATCACAGATTCAGCCTGTGGGAGGAAAAACAAACACCCAATGACAGTTATCGTGCTCCTGAATTGGCCTTATTATTATACAGGCCCTATACTAGCCCAGTATATAGGCTAGCAGGGGCCTACTAAACCCACTGGTACATTCGGGATGTGGTGCAGATGGTCTGTTACAAGGCATGTGCAAAAAAAGTTTTAAAAAAGTTCAACTTTTTTCCAAGACTTTATTTTCCAAAAATGACTGGTTTCATCAAAACAAGGATGCCTGTAATTCTCAGCCAAACACAGAGACTGTCACACATTAGTTGACTTTGGCTGCTAAGCAACTGGGAAGCAACACATACACCTGTGTGCACCAGCGACATGGAAAGGACCAAGGGCATCAGGCATGAAAAGAAAATATTGGAAGGAAAAAAAAAATCAAAATGTCACAAAGGCCTTTTTATTATTCACCTTTTTATTCTCAACAAGGTAATCTTCACCAACCTACTGTCACAGCCCATTTTACAGCTGAACTTCATTTACACTCAAGTAAGTAAGGGGTATTCAGCAACTTTGTACTCATACTTTACAATCAGGAAGTCAGTTATTTAAAAAAAAAATATATATATACACACACACACACACACACACACACACACACACACACACACACACACACACACACACACACACAAAATAAACTGTGTAAATCTACAGTGAAATACTTCAGTATAGACTCAGTCGTTAATGCAAGCTGAGGTGCAGGAGCACCTAGATGTAAAGAAAGATGCAAAGATGCAAGTGAGATGTTGATGGACACACATTTGCTAAAAACATACAGCCAAGTATTTTACCATCATTGCCTGTGTAAAATAATTAGAAATGTCAATGTTTCAGCTGCAACGTTCTCGTAACGTTGCTGTAAGAGACAAATATAGATTTAACATTTGTTCATTGAAGAAGAGCCAGAAAATCATACCATACAACTATGGCACAGGTATTTCAACCTGTTGCTGGAGAGGCATGTTGTCTGAGGGGTGACCCTACCCAGGTCCACAAAGTTTAAGTCAATGAAATTTATTTACAAAAACACATAAGGTCATGGTCCCAGTATTTTAACTCACATTTCTCTCATAGCTATCACACCTTATTATGTGTATGTGTGTGTTAGAATATTTTATTTAACAAAATACAGTAATCAGGTGTTTTATTGTGTTACAGACACAAGGGGATGTTGCTTCATTCCCGCTGTGAGCTGTCATTAGCGCTAGTAACAGCAGCTGCTGCTTGTTCATAACTGCTGTGAGACATGATGACTTGATGAGTTTGTTTATTGTATTTGTGATACATGTTTGTATGATATGAAAAACATCTGGTTAACATGTACAAACATGTACATCACCCAGTAAGTTAGGTTAATTACAGTACAAAATAAAAGCTCTTGTGTCATGCATACCTTCAGGCCTTTGGTTTACCATAGAATCAAACAAGGAACCTGAATTCTTGCTTATTCTACAAATCTTACAAAATGACCTGGGCAAAATTATTTGTGCCCCTTTAGAACTGATGATAGATAAGAGGATTGGAGCGATATTTCAAACAGACTATTGTCTTCACTTAATACCACACTCAGCCTATTTAAATGGGGAAAAAAGCGCTCATTGTGCAGTTTGGTATCATTGTGTGAACCACACTGAACATGGACAAGGGACAGAAAACAAGAGAGTTGTCTGAGGAGATAAGAAGAAAATAATTGCCAAGCGTGGTCAAGGTAAAGGCTACAAGACCATCTCCAAGCAGCTTGATGTTCCTGAGACCACAGCTGCTATTATGATCAAAGGCTTAAAGAAAGGCTGCTGATATTTGAACTCATTAACACACACCTTAACGCAACACATACAAGAACACAGAAACACACACAAAAAGCAAACGCAAATTTGTTGCCATATTAATGATGGGAGGGTTTTCATATTGTACTACAACACTGCCAACATTAAAGAAACATTTTGTACTATGCAAGGACTGGAACTGATGGAAACTGCTGAAAAAGAAAGAAAAAAGGTGAAATATTATATTATAATCTATATATTAAAAAAGGAGGAACACTAGGCAGAGGCCACATGCAGAGAGCCAGACTACACAAAAGGAGTACCAGGAATGCTACCACTACTCACCCTTTGGTGCAGCAAATCTCAAACTCAAGGCAACCTCACAGCTAGCGGTGCAGTCTACAGTGTCCCTGTGTATTAACTCACATGCAGTTCAATAAACAATAATCAACAAAGCAAAAATACAGTAAGTATCCTAGTTGGCCAGAAGCAAAGTCAAACAAAAGAAATCAATGAAAGAATAACTAAAGGAACAGAAACTCATGGCAAAAGTCAAAAACAAAAGGTCAAACTAAATCTACCAGCCAAAACTAGATGTAAAAAGATAAATCTAAACAAGTAGACAAAGGTTAAACTAAGGTCCAACAAAGGCAACTAAGGGCAAACTAGGTCTAAAAAGAGCAAGGGCAAACGAAGGGGCAACTAAGGGCAAAACAGCAATAGTGCCAGTGAACCTAAAAAGAAGGGGAAGAAACACCATTACCCGAGTTCACACTGCTTATTTAAAAGGTATTAAAAAAGAACTCACCACAGGATGTTAAAAACTAGTATCAAACCCCTCACAAGCAATGCAGCACCTGGACAGCCACAGCAGAGACAGAGCAGGAGGCAAAGAAAGAGACAAAAGATCACAGGTGTCTCATATAACTTGTTCCTGGCTCAAGGCTGCACTCAGCAGCTCCACCTAGAGTAGGGGAGGACTCCCCACCACACATGGATGGAACATGGGGAGAGATGTAAAGGGGACAGTGGGGTCATTATCAGTGTCCCCAGGACAGTGTGGGGGAAGTGTGACCATGTGTGCTGCCATCACACAGAAAGGTGTCCTCACTTGGTCCTTATACCACCCATGCCCATGCGCTCCAGATGCAGAGCAGCCCAGATGTTTGGTAACCTGGGACAATGTATTTTTTCACTATGCAAAATGGCGGAGGTGTGTGTTTGGCCAGAGAAAATGCAGCATGTGTATCAAACCCTCTCAGCAGATATCAGCCTATGAAAGACCGCAGAGCTTTAGATTTAGAAGAACAGTGTGTGAAAACCTGTGAAAGCAGTTGTGTGTGTCAGTCTGTGCTGTGCGTACTTAATTGGTACTAATTAAACACAAACACTTAATTTCTTTAGCATAAACACTTTAGGTTTTCAAGAGGTTTTCACCTCCTGGAGCTTCATCAGTCCCTCCTCCTCCCCTCTGCCTTGGTCTCTGCGCCCCAGCACTATAGATGTTTAATGAGCCATAAAATATAATTCAGAAATGATAGTTATCTGAAATGTCTGAAAGAGATAGAGAGGGAAAGAATGATGGAGAGATAGGTGGACCACATCAGCAAAAATATCTTCTCTTTTCACCATCAACCAGATGTGAAATTCCACCCAGCAAAACTGGTGTAAACATCATTTCAGGAAAATATGTGTAAATGGAACCTGGATCAGAAACTGTGTGAAGAATATGTCTCATATGTCAGACTGCTGCACATTCACTGTCAGGCTGTTCACATAATCTTTTACAGGTGGGAAGTACATGTCGCTCCATTTTTAAACTAACAGTTTGGGTTTTATCACATCAAATTTAGTTCAACAAAATTCCCAGCGATGATTTCAGCCTGTAAGCCAGATCAGGGCGCAGAGACATCAGTGTTTGACCTGCAGGATGATGTCAAACCACACCGTCCTGTCTCTTTTCTTAATTCATAGAGCTGAACAAAAGATCTGACAGCAACTAGTGAGGGTGTGTCAGAATAGAATAGAAAAATAGAATAGAACACAGTACACTGTGATATCAGTGATACACGGACACCTTGTTACCCTCCCAAATTCACTGTTATTTTTTAAATTGTGGGGCACTGTCGAGAACTGTAACAACACTGACCTCACAGCTTTTCACAGCAGTTTGCAGATTTCTCTGTACTGAATGCAGGTCTTTGGCCAATGCCAACATTTTTCATCGGCTTTAAGAGCCATTAATCCCATGTTTTTTCAAAAAATATTTTATATCATTGTAAACTGGACAGAAAAAGATAGAAAACAACTGATGAATGTTATGGATCAGGTCAGCACTAAGTGGAAATGATAAAGGGGGTTTGATGGAAGGAATTAATACACCATCAGTGTGTCCATACTTGTGTTGCACTGCTGACACAATGAAAACGGTTTTAGAACGTGCCATTTGAACCGTGAGCAATTTTATTTGTAGAGTGAATTCTGTTTTATATAATTCTATATGATGTATTTATGAATATTTGTTGGATATCTTTTTTTGGTGTATGTCCATGAGGACTAATGTTATTTTGTCACTGATTTTGAAGCATCTGGAATCACCGCATTATCTCAGTAAAGGCCCGCACTGATTTCAGCTAAGAACCGACCAGAAACACAGAGAGAGAGATTAGGTTAAGGAAATACAGTCCTTCCATCCTCACGTTTCCCATCTCCTTTAAATCTTTAGTCTGTTATGTTTTGGTGTAAAGAGGCAGTGAGAAAAATATATAGTCCATACAAATACGGTATACACACACAAAAAAAAAGAAAGAAAAAAGGAAGACAGGAAGAAAAGAGAAAGTAGGAGACAAAGACAGACACAGTTGTACTAATATTCTAATGTGCTCAGTGGGTTTCAATAGGCCACATTATGCTGCTTAATCCACTGATGTATTCAGCACCTTAACCTGCTGCAGTGTGACAATAGAAACCTTTTCTCCTCCAGCTCAACTTTACAGCTCACATTGAAAGCTGGCCCTCATGTACCAGTCAATGATGGGTGAAACAGATCTTATTAGATCCAGCGAGAGTGGAAGTCATACTTTAAATGTACTGGCTGCACTGGGCTGTCCATTGTGTTCTCTCGCCTATAATGGAGGATATCAAGACAAATGAACAGCAGGGCTGGTTTTAAATAACGTTATTTCCTACATCCTTTGAAAGAGTGACTAGTTGAAGTTAAATACTTTTATTAGTTATGAATATAATTCACAGTATTTTCACACATGACGTGTGGTGCCACAAACACACTCACAGACATTATTAAGACATTATTGCTAAGATATTAAAATGCCATTAAGCAGTTTTCAGGATATTACATTGGATCAAATGATCAAATGTAAAGTTAAAGGGGGCTGCTAGTGACAAACTGGCAGACACTCATCGCAGAGTCGGCAGCTGTATGAAGCATCTGAGCCTCTTTTAGCTCACAGTTTGAGCAGGAAATTCATCCACTACTGGTTAGATGATGTAATATGCCAATTAACATATTAATGATGTCATAGTTATCAGGTTCCGTCCTTCATTTCTTTGCTTCTCCATTTTTCTTAACACTGTTTGTGGTGGCGTGTGGTGGTAAAGGTATGTCTCTCTTAACCACACTGGTTCTTTGAGCTTAATACTTAACATTAGCATGCTAACAATGCCCACAGTTTTTATACTAGTGAGCCCCAACTCTGCACTTGCTTTGGTCTTCAGTTACCATTGTTTTCCCTCAGCGTCGGCTTGAAGGTAGCTGCTGAACACTGTTGTCAAAAATGTTTTTCTCTGTGTGTAATTTCATGTCATTTCAACCAATAATCACATTGCCGTGATCATAATCGTATGAACGTATCTATAATAATATGTCAGAGAAAATTTCTAGTTTACATTCAATAGAGGTTAAAGGCAACAGCGTAGAATTGATTGTTAAATTGATTCTAGAATGGATAAATCAATCAGACTGCATCAAATCCGTTACATCAGACAACCATTTTTATTCATTTCTATTAAAGGCTTGTGTCAAAACCGCACTTTCTTTGTACTTTGACATCTAAAGTGGTCAGATGTTAATATATTTGATTAAATTTGTACATAAACAGTAGAAACACAAAATTTCTCAAACAGAAACCTTGTGAAGCCTCCACAGTCAGCAGAGTCAATAGAAAGAGAAACACTAACCAGTCTATTAACGATAAGAGCTAATTATACTGAGAATCAGGGCAGATGCAGGTGATAGGTCTGTGAGTGTGTGTTGACCTGCTGCTGCCGTGTGTGCGTGTCCGTGTGTACACTGACGTAGCACTTAGCCTGAGGGTCCAGGTGTTTGACCTATGTTTGACCCAGTTAAACCCCCTCCCTCCCTCCTCATCCTCTCCCTCGTCTGTCTCTCATCTTCCTCTTCCTTTTCTCCATCTGTCCTCACCATCAGAGGTTGACAGAGTGGGGACAGAGTGAAGGGCATACACTTCTAAACTTGCCTCACCACACTTGTACACAACTAGTGTGATGTCAATAAGTAATACCAAACTGCTAATCATTTGGAGGTAATTTTAATGCAGCAGATAGTGTAGGGTATGGTGATATTTGGAAATTAAATTAAAGGTTCTGTAAAAGATTCAAAATGACCCCTTGCAGTCATTTTGAATACCATTGGACCAATGCTCCAGTGCACTAATGTCTTCCAGGCGTTGGTCAACGATGTGCTAAGAGATTTTGTTTTTGCATTGAAGGGCAACATTGGTTGGAGGGAACCAAGCAGCCTTTTGTGGTTTGGAGTGTTCACATAAACTTACTACATTCAGTCAAAGCAAGCCATGGTGGGCCCTGATTTTCAGTTGCTTCAATTTAACCCTAACTTATCACCCAGGTTCCCGCAACGTGAAGCCAGATGCTCAGTCCAGCCAGCAGACTTCTGAAAAATCCCACTCCGATCCAGACATTGTCCTTCTCTCAGCCTGCTTAGTGGCAGCACTGACCAGAGACTCAAATCAGTGGTAACAGAGGCCCAGCAGACTCAGTCTTCTCTCTTTGTGCCCAACTCTCAGGTCTTGCAGTGGGCTCACAGTTCTCGTTTTGACCAGCATCAACCACACAGTGGAGCTCTTTGAGAGGTGCTTTTGGTGGCCCACCATGGAGGTTGACACACATGATTAGGTTTCCACTTGCACCAACTTCACCCAGTGAATGATCTCACATCACCTTTCAGCTGGTCTATTACATCCACTTCCCATTCCTAGTCAGTCCTGGTCACACCTAGCTCTGGACTTTGTCACTGGATTTCCTCCCTTACAAGGTAATATTGTTATTCTCACCATTAAAGGTAAGGTATACAGGTATACAAGGTAATACTCTTTCTACAAGGCAGTGCACTCTGTAGCCCTTGCCAACCTTCCCTCAGCCAGAGATACAACCTTCCGGCGCTGGTGGAGGCTGGCTGCTGGTTGCAACAGCTCTATCGTTTTTCTCTCTTTCTTCTAACTTTTAGTACTTTAACGCTCTATTTCTTGGTTAAACTTCTGTACATAGCGTATTTAATAGCAGCACTCGTGAACCTGACTATTTTTTTTTACTAATATCACTTGTCTGGACACTATTTATCAACAATGTGTGTCGGAGTCGGAGCGTGTCTTGTTTACAGCAGGGAACAGCTGATCGCGCTGCGGAGCGCTGCGAGGGACAAACACATGATCCCAGCGGAGCTGCTTCGTAAGACTCGACGAGGACGCCGTTCAGGAAGGAAACTCCGAGAAAAGAAAAGACGCTACAGGCCTGTTCTCCCCTCCGTCATCATGGGAAATGTGAGATCTCTTCCCAATAAGACGGACGAACTGGCGGCTCTGATCAGGCACCAGCGGGAGTTCAGAGAGTGTAGCGTCATGGTTTTCATGGAGACCTGGTTAACCCCTCATACCCCGGACTCCATCATCGCATTGGAGTCTTTTCATCTGCTGCGGGCGGACAGGACGAAGGACAGTGGTAAGAGGAAGGGAGGGGGCCTTGCTGTGTTTGTGAATGAGAGATGGTGTAAACCAGGACATTGTGTGGTGAAAATGGAACTGTGCAGCAGAGACATTGAACTGTTAGCTGTTAGCATGAGGCCATTCTACCTGCCACGGGAGTTCCCGCATGCTATCGTGATAGCTGCGTACGTGCCCCCCTCTGCTAAGTCAGACATCGCCTGTGACACACTCCTCTCAGTTACCAGCAAACTGCAGACACAGCATCCACAGGCTCTCTTCCTCATCTCAGGTGACTTTAACCACGCTCCACCCTCCTCTGTGTTACCAACATTTACACAGTATGTCAACTGTCCCACCAGAGACAATAAAACACTGGACTTATTCTATGCCAACACCAAAGAGGCATATTCTGCAACCCCCCTCCCCCCCCCTGGGCAGGGCTGACCACAACATTGTTCATCTACAGCCTGTGTACAAACCTATAGTACACAGGCTGCCTGTGGAGTCCCGTGTGGTGAAGAGGTGGACCACTGAGAGCGAGGAGGCTCTGAGGGACTGCTTCAACACCACTGTGTGGGCTGAGCTCGTTGACCCCCACGGGGAGGACCTCAACACCATTACAGACACCATAACGGATTACATAAACTTCTGCTGTGAAAACACTGTGCCCTCCAAAAGGGTACGGTGTTTCACAAACAACAAGCCGTGGATTACCCCTGACATTAAAGCTCTCCTGAAGGAGAAGAAGAGAGCTTTCAGGTCAGGGGACAAGGAGGAGCTCAAGGAGACACAGAAAGAGCTGAGAAGGAAGATCAGGGAGGGCAAGGCCAGGTACAAGAGGAAGATGGAGGAGCAGCTGAAGCAGCAAAACGTCAGTGGGGTGTGGAGGAGCCTAAAGACCATCTCAGGCTTCAAAACACCCCACTCCCAGGCTGAGGGGGGCCTGCAGTGGGTGAACGACTTGAACCAACACTTCAACCGGTTTGACCAGCCACCCACTACTCCCCCCACGCAGCTGCCCCACACCTTGTCAACTGGACAATGCCCCACACCCGCAGCCCTTCACACCTCCAGCTCAACTGGACAATGCCCCACTCCTACAGCCCTTCACACCTCTCACTCACACCTCACTATTTCCCCACCGGCCTATGGACTCAGTAACCCCCCCAGCCCACCCCTGTCCTTCACACCTGCCCAGGTGAGGAGAGAGCTGAGGAGGATCAAAGCACAAAAGGCAGCTGGACCAGACGGCATCAGCTCCAGGCTCCTGAAATCCTGTGCAGAGGAACTGTGTGGGATTATGGGGCAAGTCTTCAACCTGAGCCTGAAGCTGAGGATGGTACCACAGCTATGGAAGACCTCCTGTGTGGTACCAGTGCCCAAAACACCACATGCTAGGGATCCTAGCAGCTTCAGGCCAGTGGCTCTCACATCACACCTAATGAAGACACTGGAGAGACTGGTCCTGGGCCACCTCCGAGCTGAGGTGAGCTCAGAAATGGATCCTCTGCAGTTCGCCTACCGACCCGGGATCGGAGCGGAGGACGCTGTGATCTTCCTGCTGCACCGTGCCCTGACTCACCTGGAGAAGCCTGGCAGCACTGTGAGGATTCTATTCTTTGATTTCTCCAGCGCATTCAACACTATTCAGCCTGTGCTTCTGAGGGACAAGCTGGTGCAGTCTGGAGTGGACTCACAGCTGGCAGAGTGGGTCCTGGACTACCTCACAAACAGGCCCCAGTTTGTGAGAGCTCGGGACTGTGTGTCTGACCCCCTGACCTGCAGTGTGGGTGTTCCCCAAGGGACGGTGCTTGCACCCTTCCTCTTCACCCTCTACACTGCAGACTTCAGACACAACACGGACGGCTGTGTCCTGCTCAAGTTCTCTGACGACTCTGCTATCGTCGGCCTGATCAGCGATGACGATGATGCAGAGTACAGAGATGTGACGCAGGACTTCGTGGACTGGTGTCGGCCAAACCACCTCCTCATCAACGCAGGGAAAACCAAGGAGATGGTGGTGGATTTCCGCAGACACCGGTCTGCCCCCTCACCGGTGAACATCCAGGGAATGGACATTGTGAGAGTGGACTCTTACAAGTACCTGGGTGTTCACCTAAACCACAAACTGGACTGGACTGACAACACAGATGCACTGTACAGGAAGGGACAGAGCAGGCTCTACCTCCTGAGGAGACTGCGGTCTTTTGGTGTGCAGGGGACACTCCTAAAGACCTTTTATGACTCTGTGGTGGCTTCAGCCATCCTGTACGGTGTAGTCTGCTGGAGCAGCAGCATAACTGAGAAGGAGAGGAAGAAGCTGGACAAAGTCATCAGGAAGTCCAGCTCTGTCCTGGGCTGTCCTCTGGACTCAGTGCGTGAGGTTGGAGACAGAAGGGTCCTAGCAAAACTGTCATCTATGCTGGACCACGAGTCCCACCCCCTGCAGAACGTCCTGTCAGCTCTGCAGAGCAGCTTCAGTGACAGACTGCTCCACCCTCGGTGTGTGAAGGAGAGATTTAGAAGATCTTTCCTTCCTGCTGCTGTCAGACTCTATAACGAACATTGTTAACACACATACTGATTACCATACATCAATGTGCAATAACCCAGTTATTAGTGTGCAATATTTGTGTACTATAGTCACTCAACTCAACAATCTCCATCTCATATTTATTTATTTATGTAGGTATATTTTTTAATTTTTTTACAGCAGCTATTTTCTTGTCTCATAGTTATTCTACTTTATTTAAATCTTGTTCTGGCCATATTGGCCTCTTACTTATATCTCACTTTCACTTATTGTACTGTATCCCTGCTGTTGCTAAATGCAATTTCCCCACTGAGGGACTAATAAAGGATTCTCTTATCTTATCTTATACTGATGACCAAGTTTGGAAATAGTTTTGTCAAGCCCTGGGGGCAAGTGTCAGTTTAACATCTGGTTTTCACCCAAGAGCCAACCAGGACCTGGAAGCTGCTTTACTGTGTGTCACTGCTATTAACCCCACCTCCTGGAGCTCCCATTTAATCTGGACCGAGTATGCCCATTATTCCCTTACCAGTTCTGCTGCAGGTCTATCTCCATACTGATCCTCTCTGAGTTATTTGCTTCCCTCGCAAGAAGGAGAAATTGCAGCTTCTGCTGTCCAGATGCACCTCTGTTGATGTTGCAAGGTCTGTGGAGAGACTCATTCTGCTCTCCTGAGATCAACTGATGCTAACAAGCACATTGCTGACCATCACCAGATCCCAGCTCCAACATGAAAACCAGGCCAGAAAGTGTGGTTGTCTTCTAAGAACATTCCTCTTAAGACTGATTCCAACATCCTCTCTCACTGTTACATTGGTCCCTTTGTTGTGGAGAGTATTGTTAATACCTTTAAAATTGCACAGTACTATAAGAATCCATTCCACATTCTGTTTCCCAGCTTAAGCCAGTTTCTTCCAATCCTTTGTGCCCTCCTTCCGATCCCCACCCCCTACCAAGCTCATCGATTACCATCCTGCATTTATGGTCAGGCAGCTTCTGGATGTCAGCCATCATGGCAGACAGTTACAATACCTCATTGACTTGGAAGGTTATGGTCCAGCAGACAGGTCTTGGGTGTTCCAGTTATTCTTGATGCTCAGATGATCAGGGATTTGCTCTGCGCTGCTCTACCTCATACCTGCAATCCTGCCTGCCCTGCTCCTCTGACAAAGATCATCTTCTTCAGCTTCTCAGTAAATTACTTTTGTTTGAACTTCTGCCAAGTGTCTGAATCTTGGTTCTACTTGGGTCCAGAACTATTATACTGAACTTAACACAAACCATGATTTCTAACAGTTTATCTGTGGCATTTATGCTGCTTCAGGAAATGCTTCCTTCAGGGTCATATCAGTGGGTAGGAACAAACAACCTATAGGATTGTTTTGGCTGCTGAATATTGTGGAGCAGGCCACTTGAGGTCCAGTGTTTGGAACAGCAGCAGATTTCCTTGCCATGGTTTCCCTTCTTTGTGAGATTGCATTTCATTTCATTTCTGTTTGGCCTGTTTTCATAGCTTACTCTTAATCAGTGACTGGATTGTTTCCACCTGATTGAACTGAGTGGCATTTTACACGAGGCGGTACCTGCACAGCTACAGTGGCAATGGGCAAGAGCATTCAAAACATAGGTTTGATTGTAAATTCAAGTGTGAAGTTAACACCAACTTCTATGTTGGAACTAACTGGCCACTTTGTTCAGTAACGCTGGACTAAACTTAGCTCAGGAGGCTCTTGAGTTTATATTCCCTTAGATTCCCTTAGACTGTAACATACAGTATATTATGTTGGAGCTACTTAAATATGAGATGATACTGTCTTCAGTATAATATTACAGGTGTCACAGGCAGCATTACAGAGTCAAAAACACACACACTTTGCCATATTGAGTGTTAGAGCTGTGAAGCTACAGGTGTGGATGTACACACACAGGAAGATGTGTATGTATGTATAAATAAGTAGAAACATACTGTTGTCCAGAACAAAGACCTCGTGTGTGTGTGTGTGTGTGTGTGTGTGTGTGTGTGTGTGTGTGTGTGTGTGTGTGTGAGATCATCACACATCGCTTCTTCTTTTCTACTTCTGCAACCATCTGAAAGATACAAACCTACTTCCTACTTGTGTTATTCTCCTCTCTTTCCGTTTCCTCTCTTCTCCTCTCCTCACCTCCTCTGCTTCTCTCTCCACCCTCCTATCTATCTGTCTTGGTGAAAGGCCAGTGTGAGCATAAAGGCCTGCTGTGGTAGGTAGTTATAGAGCTCCATTGTCACACAGCCTTTCTCTATCTGCTCCATCTTAATAAGAGCAGTCATCATTTAGAGTCTAAGTCGCTCTCAGCCTCCTCGCTTTAATTATGACGTATCGATTGTCTCGTTAAGTCTAGTTTGGCTTAATGAAATCTATTGTTACCTCTAATTCTGTCTTCCATTGTCCCGCCCTGCAGTGCTCGGTGTGTGATGTGGACCTGGGCTCTTTTTGTGAGGCCTAATCTGACAAGGTAGATGTGTGTCTGTCTGTGTGTGTGCGTGTGTTTGTGTGTTCTCATGTCTGCTCCTGTATGTTGGTGTCCCGGTTTGTGTCTTTGTGTCTCTAAGTGTGTTTTTTCAGTGTGTGTACATCTTTGCTTCAGAGGATCAAACCTGTGTGTGTGTGTGTGTGTGTGTCTTTGCGTCGATGGGTCCCCGCTCTAAAAGGCGCTGCTGTCACCGTTTATCTGCTGCTTCCTGATTCCCTTCCATCGACTCTCAGCCAATCAATTCACTAAATGATGCAATTATACGCCCTCCCTCTCTCCCCACACCCCCCTTCCACATTTAAAGTTGAGAGGTTTATTTTGGATCAATCCAGACCACTTTGTGTGCAAATTACACAATTGCATTGCCTTCAGATTCCTTAGGCAGCCCAATTGGAGCGAGCCCTGGGTGTGAATGCCTAATGAGAGACCCTGTCCTTCAAAAAGGCTCTGTCGAACACAGGCTGAGACAATTAGAGAAGCCACAGCAAAAAAAAAAAAAAGGCTATTCCTGTTTTTTTACAGAGCTGCAGTCCTCGAGCTGCCTTTACACCATATTGGATTCACAGGAAAGTTCCATTCACCAAAATCCATTGGCTTAAATGATGCTTTAACACTGATACCTTGTGTCTCTCATCACGAATGGAAATGCAAACATGCGTCCACTCTCTGAAAGCTGCGCAGTTCACACCATCAAGATTTCAAAGGTTCCACTCTCTATGAGCATCAGAAATGTCATTCAAAAGAGTTTCTACACTGTTTCAAATGAAAACACATTGGTTTTTATTGACCTGACAGGAAAACAGACGTCTTGTGAGAAAGGTATAAAAGCTAATAAAATGAGCTCTTGCTTCCACGGTCTGCTACGGTCTCCAAACATTTTCACCATTGTCACCACTGTCACTGTGAGATCACTTATCAATTTTACTGTTGATTAAAAAAAAAATAAAAAAGAAGAAACAAATCTTTTCTATGGAGACTTTCAAGTTTGGCATGTTCTGGGTCTACAGTGGTATGTGTTCCTTCCAGGAAATAACCAAATGCTCACACTTCGAGTCCGACATTGACCAAGGCTGTCTAGATTTTTGTTAACAAAGCACCTGTCAGCTTGCTAGCTTGCTTTAAGTAGTCTGGGTGGGTACTGACTGACATTCACTCACTGCAGCTCCTTCACTGAGGAATGACAAAGAGGATCAGGGTTCTCCAGATTTGTTCATGTACCAGAAACAGACAGTTAGCCCATTGACTGTTTGGTTAATAGTTATCAGATGTGTTCATATAAGTTTCTAGTAGCTCTGACCAAGTTTCATGACATCAACCAACGTTTTATAGTTGGTTGTAGTTTTGAATGTTAATGGAAAGACACACACACAATGGCTCAGGGGCCATCACAAGGAGTGTCTGAACACTGTATTGCAAAAAAAGCTAGTCTATATAAAATCTCTCCTACATCCTTATTAATGCAATGCCCAAGTGACTGTAGTGTTCCCTCTGATAGCTATTCTAGACTGAAAGAAGTTGATAGTATGATATTTCTGAATCAAGTCTGTTATTTATCTCTGCCAAACACAGGAAAGCTTTACCGGCATTAAACTTGACCCTGGTCTCTTTTACATTAAAGTCACCACAGCAGTCTTGCTACAGGTCAGACTTGTAACATTTCTGTATCACTTTCAGAGCGGCTCAAGTCTGAACTGAATGAATCAGAATTGAATCAGATTAACACAGAGGCCACAGTGGCACAAGGTTTATATGCAGAGAGACAAAAGCTGGTCTTGGATTAGAATTTCTGACAAAACCAGAGCAGAAAACAAAGCTACAGTATTAAGCTGCTAAATAAACTCACACCAGCTTCCTGCTGCCTGACTTTGCTTTAACAGTGGACTGGTACGGGACTCACTGGGAGCTGTGGGAGTTGACTGTTTCAAATCTGGTGTTCTGTAACCACATATAATATGAATTGCAATCAAAAAGTTCCAAGACTGCACCTATAACCAATTATTATTCAATTTGGCCTCCACCCCCTTTGAAGAAGTCGCCTTGTGCAATGATACACTGCTCCCAGGGTTCCTGCCAAGCATGGAAACTGTGCCTGAAGTCCTATTCTTTAAAAAGCTACATTTACCCATCAATCACCTCCAATTGAATTACCTGGTGATTCAGAGCTATTCACAAATGAGTCTGGTCACACTTGCAAAATACATATACATGATTTCTCTGCATCAACTGTCACATGCACTGCAAACTGACAACAAAAATGAAAACATTATAGTAATAGACCAGTTTCAAACAATACCACTCTTGCATCCGCCGTTTATTTTAGCCCCACAAAGCATCCTCAAAAAAGTAAGACAAAAATGAAGCTTAGCACGTCCAGTGACTGATCAAAAGACAAAATACATATTTGTTTTAATCAAATCTTTACCTGCTGACCTGCCAACATCTCATTATTTTATGACCCAACACTACCCAGCCTGTACCATCCCACCTTCCCCTCCAACATGTTTCTGGATGTATCACGGATTCAAACCTGCAACCTCCTCCTCTCAGGAGGATCTCAAATCTCTAATCTACTCCCCCCCCCCACCCCCACCCTCCTGAATGACACACAGACTGACAGCTCAGCTGTAGTGCTGGGGCTTTAAAGGAGTCATTCACCCAAATCCCTGTCTGACCCTGGCCTTTTGCTGTGCTTAGTTCAGGTTCTAACACCAGTCAACTAGAAAACACTTTGATCCCTGGCCATGACTAGTCCCATGTGTGAGAGAGTGTGTGAGTGTGTGTGTGTGTGTGAACTGGACAAATCTACCAATCTGTTCCCCAGCACCAGTCCTGACCAGTGAAACATGGCTGGCAGTGTTGGCTGACTGGAGGGATGATGGATGGAGGCTTGGTTAGCTCTGCATCATGTACTAAACATAGAGTGCACATGGCAGACTGAAACAGGCCTGTGATTACAACAACACAGGTTGGAATCCAGAAATCACCAAGAAAACCTGATGGTGAAACTAAAAACCCAGCAGCGACCCCATACCTCTCCACGCAACACACACTGACACCGCAGCAGTGAAGGTCGCACTGGTTAGCTCCCAGTGGGGAGAGGCATAGACTGGGCTTGTGCTGGCCAATTCCCGGTGTACAGAGGTTTAAGCTGGGGTTGTTATGGGCAGATCCCAGAAGACAGCAGGCATAGACTGAGGCTGTAAGGGGCAGCTCCCAGCAGACAAAGCTCCAGACTGGGATTGTTCTGGCCAATACCGTGTTGTGTGCATTTGATCTCTTTGAACAGCTTTGTCAGTCACTTGATGTTATAAAACTGATGGACCTAAAGTGTTAGCAAACAGTTACTTATTTACAGATCAGCTTCATCAATTTAAAGTTGTTCCTGGCCATCCAAAAATTGGCTAGAAACAACACAAAAAAAATGTTCTGTAAAGCCGAGGAGAGCTGCAGAGCAGGTGATAATCATCTGTGGGTTCGTCACTGTGAGTGATTCTTTTCAAAAGTCATTTGATTAATTGTTAATGTGAAAATATTGATCAGTGCAGCTTTAAATTATCCAAGAGAGACTCCCATTCTTCTACGTTTTGAATATCATTAAAGGAACTGTCAAACCTGAATTCACAGTGAGGAGAAATTCCTCTGGAACCAATGTCTCCTCCCACTTTACAGCCCCATTAAGCTATACATGTATAATCAGTCTGCAACATCAGTACTTCTAAAAAGGAGAATGGTGGGGAAGGTTTGGTCTGATTCACAGGTGTGACTAATAATGTTAACAATTCCCCTGTTCCATTAGCTGTGTCAGTAAACCAGCAGTGAGCCAGCATACACAGCACCAGAGGCCTAGTAAGCTGCCTATGGTGGTGCAGTGATTGGCACTGTCACCTCATGGCAAAAGGGTTCTGGGTTCAAACCAAGGTCTAGGTGCTTCTGTACAGGGTTTGCATGTTCTCCCAGTGTAGAGGGTTGCTTCAGGAAGCTAGTCAGCATTAAGAGTTGTGTGGAGGAACTGAGTATTATTCAATAAGCTGATATTTAATAAGCCAGTCCATCTGGGGTGAGTAAAGGGGCACAGCTCAGCTGAGGTTCATCTTGAAAAGTTCATTCACCTTTTACATTGCACATGGGAAACATACAGGAAAGCTTCTCCCTGTGAGGAGCCCGGCACATCTCTAACTTACAAAAATGTTGTTTGTCACTTCATTTATACCTCACCTCTCATGTGGAAGGAGAGAAGAAAGTAAAAGTAGGTTACAAGTAAAGGTCAAGATGAGGAAAGGGGAGACAGAGGGATGAATCTACCAGGAGAAAGACTGAGGAGAGAAGGGAGGGATAAAGAGAGGAGGAGAAGGAGACAGAGGGGAGAGACGTGGAGCCCAAGGCAGCTCTGTGTTGTGAGAGGAGGGGGAGGAGGAGGCCCAGTAAATCAGCCAGCCTCTTGTCAACACCTCCCACCAGCCCCCCCCACACCCCCCCACACAACCCCAGGGGCTTCTGAAGGCACTGAGCTGAGAATAACAAATGGCCGTCATTGGCCAGGCAAAAAGCTGTGATTATAATTATCACATCCCACACTGACCTTGCATAAACCTTAATCCTTCTCCAATGGAGCATTTAAATAGGCTGCCAACAGCGACAGAGATGAGGAGTGAGGGAGGGAGAGGAGGGAGGGGAGGGAGGGAGCTGATGTGGGAAGGCAGGAGAAGGAGGAATGTGGGGAAGAGTGGAAAGGGAGGCGAGACTAATGTAAAGAGGAGGAAGTAGAAAAGAAAAGAAGCTGAGGGGGATAGAAGAAGAGTAAAGTGCGTGGAGGAGAGGAAGAGGAGGTGAAACGGAGTGAGGAGGAGAAGAAAGAGGGAGGTGAAGCAGCGAGCGTTGTGGCTCAGCTGCACACGTGGAGGATCAGCAGTTCAACATGAGAAGTAATGAGGAGGTGAGACTACAAGTCACTGAACACAGGGAAAAGAAGAAGACAGTCAAAATGCTCCAACCTGGGATGTCCAGTGAGTCTACTGCGTGCAGCTGTGTTACCTGCGCACAGGTGACATCATGTACGGACTTCACAGTCAGCAGTCAGGTGTCGGCGCTCTCCACCATCACCTGGTGAGGGAGAGCGCCATGTTTCAGAAGAATGCTGCTGATCCCTCCTGCAGAGTTCAGCACACCTGCAGGATCCAAAACAAGGCGCACTGAAGCTGCTCGTGTTTCAGATCTCAAAACTTCACTTACAATTAGCAGAACTTGTCCATTACTAAATAAAGTGTCTCAAAGTGGACCTAATCCTATATGTATGCATGGATGTCTTTATTTTTAAAAGAATATAAGAAGTAATGAAACAGCAGAATACTGACTCAAAACGCAGGTGGATGAGAGTTGGGCAGGAGTGGAGTGCTGCAGTCAGGAGGGGCAGCAGGAGAGTCTGAGGACAGGAGCAGGCTGAAGTGGAGGTAAGCTGCAGGCAAACAGGAGACATGAGGGAAGTAACAACAAAAAGCACTGGAAACCAGGAGGCCTGATGTTTTACCACTCACTCCGAAAGTACAATATCAGTGCCTTGATGGACACACTGTGCAGCAGGTGAGTGTTCCCTCCTCTCAGCACTAGATGGGGTAACACTGGCAAACCCTCCCTGTAACCTAATAGACACAGCCCAGTAGTGTCAGGGCAGTTTCCTAAAGGAAAGTCCAGGTTCTCCAGGTCTCCCTCACCCTCGGTCTACATGCTGGTTTTAAGGAGCTGTGTCATGATTAGTCAGCGTGACACTCTGAAGGTTTGGATGGCAACTGGATGAATCAGTGAGGAAAGTGTTTTTGAAGCGTGTATGATGTTTTTGATTTAAGAAAATAAAAGCCTGTGTGCTGCACAGTGCTGCTAAAGCCACAGTCCATCCCACAGCTGTAGTGCAGTGTTGGTACATGGAGTTACTCAGACAACACTGAGTGCTGCTTAGTGCCACAGTCGGACCCCGAAGACATGCTGCACCTGTCCTGCAGAATGTCAGACCCCCAGACTCCCAGGTTGTACTGGTACACACACACACACACTGTCATGGAGTCACTGCTTCCCTTGAATCCAAGAGACAGAAAATTAAAGGATTATTTAATTCAGGTTTACTACAACTCGTGTCTTATTCTCTCTCTCCATCTCTCTCTCTTTCTCTCCCTCTCTCCCTCTCCCTCTCTCTGTGTCTGTGTCCGTCTGTCTGGGTGGGTGCATGTGAGAGAGGGTGAGCCTCAGGGAGGTCGGAGGTCAAGTGGTTTGACCCGGAGGTCAATTGAGTGGTGCTGCCCTCACTCCTATAACGTTTTACACACTTTCACACACACACAAACACAATGAGACACACACATCACCTTAATAGGATGTGAAGAGCTGAAAATGTGTTGAAAATACTGAGGGGGGGGGGGGGGTCTAATCGTTCTGCTGCTTTTCTTACTACTCTGTGTGTGTGTGTGTGTGTGTGTGGGTGTGCGCGTGTGTGTGTCTCTATCAGCTGGTGACACCTCAATTTCTGCTGCCCACATGGACCTCTGTGATTTCCCTTTCAACAATACTTGGCATTTATAAACAGCATATAAAGAATTAATAAATGGTTTATAACAGTGAAATGTTGTCGACGACATTATGTTTAAATGTTTTTATATATTTTATGTATAATATATTTGTGAGTAGTGTATAAACAGATGACTGAACAAATGACTGACAGTATCATGACAGCTGTAATCATTTATATACTTATTTAATGGAGAATTTATTGTATTCACAAAGGGAGAACTATCTCATATTTCTTATTATCATGTTCTGTTGTAAATAACAACAATAAATAGCACCCCCCCACGAGAACTGAGCACAATCTGTGTAAGGATGAAGACCATTAGATGCATCTGAGAAATCTAGTCAGTTGCTTTTGACTTAAGAATTTTTGTCAGAGAACTATTTTCACTATAAAGAATGAACCTACAAGCTCAACATGTGCATAAACAGTTAATAAAAGCGTGTGACACCTATGGTTACAGATAATGTTACCTATCATTAAGCAGTGTAATCCATCGCTCCACCTATTTTACACAGTAAGTTGAGTTCAGTTGTTTTGAGGAGCACCCCTCTGTGAAAACACTTACAGATGTCTGCTGTAGCTCTGGAGGATTTCATCATCAGCTCTGAGAATATAACCCTGGTTATGTCACAGTGATGTCATCAGGGTTCTCTCGACCTTTAAATGTGTAATAGAAAGCCTGTGTTACAAACTGGAAGTGTGGAGGTTAAGGAAACAGGGGTTTAGGAGGCAGGGGGGAATGAAACGCATGACTGAGCTGCATTATGGGAAGCATATAGGACAGAGGACCTATGGACTCGTTTTTTTCCAGGAGGACAGTCCCCTCACAAAACTAACTCACTCAGCAAATAACGCATGATTCCAGTAACATGGTGTCGATCTTTGCCTTCTACCCAGGCCACACTGTTACCTGCAAATTATGTTTATATTTTAGTTTAGTTTAGTTTATTCATTTTTCTCGATCAGCCGCTGCAATAACCCAAAATAGTAAAAACAAAAAATGAAATAAAATAAAATATTATGCCAAAATAAATATGCAAAATACAGTGATTCATGACCAAAAAGTAATAAACCTTCCTCACCAACAGGAAGAACAAAAGTGAGTTCTTCAGTCAGTTCTGTTAAAGCTTGTGCTGTTGATCGGTTATTTCTGACTCCGTATGGGCTGTCTGAGAGTAAGTTGTGCTTATCTATGAAGTTCTCCAGTCTATTATTGAAAAGTTTGTCTAATATTTTAGAGAATTGTGGGAGAAGAGAGACAGGTCTGTAATTTGTGAAGTGGTGAGTATCTCCAGTTTTGTATAGGGGAATAACTTTGGCTATTTACATACTATTGAGAAACAGACCACTTTGAAATGAAAGGTTACAAATATGTGTTAATGGTTTAGAAATACCCACAATCACTTTTGTTTTTGCATTTATTAACAATATCTAATATTTCTTTTTCTTCTCCAGGTTTAAGAAACATAGTGCTTGGATTTCTTTCTATAAGATTATCATTAGATGCTAATACATTTGGGATTTCTTTAGTTATTTCAGGTCCAGCATTTACAAAAAAATCATTACATTAACCACATCATTCTTGTTATTAATAATCATATTGTTTTCTATAAAGTAATGTGGATACTTAACCTGTCTAGAGCTATTTCTAATAATACTGTTTAAAATATTCCATGTACCCTTAATATTATGTTTATTATTATCCAGCAAATTATGATATGCTTTTTTACAGTTTCTCAAAATATGGGTTAGTTTGTTTTTGTATTTCTTATATTTATTTTCTGCTTCTTTAGTTCTATGTTTTATAAATTCTCTATAAAGTAAATTTTTCTTTTTGCAGGCATTCTGTAGTCCCTTCGACATCCATTGATTATCTTTATGATTTTTCTTTCCACAGTGTTGTTTAATTGGGCAATTTTTATCATACAGTACTTTGAATATTCTTACAAATTCGTCATATGCTTTATTAATGTCACTTTCTTTATATATTCCTTCCCAGTCTTGTGCAAGTAAATCATTTAGTAATGCTACCATGGAATTTTCTGTTTTCACTCTTCTATATATTGCGGTATATTGTCATACTTGTTATTCAAATGACTGCAATTATAAATTAGAAAGACTGGAAGGTGGTCACTGATGTCATTTACTAATAATCCACCTACTGTGTTGTTTTCAATGTTGTTTGTGAGTATATTATCAATCAAAGTTGCACAGTGGGTAGTAATCCGGCTTGGTCTTGTGATTTTAGGGTATAGGCCAATGCCGTATAATGAGTTGATATATTCCTCAGTCATTTTATGATTATTTGGATTCAGCAGATCGATATTAAAGTCACCACAGATGAACATGACCTTGTGTTTTGATATTACAAAGTGTTCCTCCATCCAATCTTTAAAAAAATGTCTATGTTAGACCCAGGGTTTCTGTATATACAACTTACAATGGCATTTTTCATTTTTTTCCATACATATTTCTATTGTAATGCATTCAAGTATATTATCTACCACCATGGACATCCTTTCAATCACCTTGTAGTTATAACTCATGTCCACATACAGAGCCACAACACCACCATTTTTATTTTTCCTGCTCATATAAATGAATTCATATCCTTCGAGTTCAAAGTCCATACCCTTTTCATTGTTAATCCAAGTCTCAGATATTGCAATTATGTTAAAAGGTTGTGTGAAATAACTTTAGTATTCCTTAATGCCCTGAAAGTTGGCATACATGCTTCTACTGCTCAAGTGGATTATTGACAGTTTGTTTACAGTTTTGAATCTACTATTATACTGATCGTCAGTATAATAATGGCAGTCATTGTTGATATTCAAGAAAAAGTTGTTATCTGGATCAATGTCATTTTCAATGTCCTGCAGTGTTATGGTTGGTGTATTGAAAAGTATCTCACTGTAAGTGATCAAAGTCAGCAATTCTATGTTGTAACTGGTTCACTTCAAGAAGTGTGTTAGTTGTGTTGGTACCTGTTGCTCCGCGGAGCTGACATCTTGCTCATTCATTGGGCTCCCCGCCATCGGCCCACCTTCGCCGCTTGAGCGTACATGTCCGGGGCTTGATTCGGAGCCCAGTTACGATTACATCGTTCATTCCGCTGTACTGCTCCAGCTCAGCCCACTCTGCTCTCCCAGGTACGCCAGCACGCCGGTCTTTTTCGGCGTTGTGGATTCGGAGAGCTTTCACTTCCTCAACCGGGTCCAGGATGGCTTTCTGCTGCAAGTTTAACAGCAGATATTTCCTCTGACATAAAATCCAGCGACCTCTCGCCTTCCTCGGCGGCTGTGAGTGCCCTCTTTGGAGGCATGTTGCCAAAAGTATCAGAGGTCGCTCCCCACGGTCAGCTGTTAGCCTTAGCCACCCGCTAGCTAGTTTCCCAACTAGCCCAACTAGCACCGTAGTTCAGTCCGTGTTCCAAAATCAGTGTTTGAAACCAGGCAGCGATCACCAAACCAGGCAGTGATCAACCGAGAGTGTCCGCAGATAGTCCGATATACGTGATCCAAAGTCAGATGTCAGAATACACAAAACAGTCCGAAGCCAAAATACACAATCCACAAGCAAGCAAGCAAGCACCCGCCAAGCAATCGCAGTCACAACCAGGAAGTGTTTTACTAAACTGTTTTTTCCAATCACAGGATTCTGTTCAGCAGCAGTGTTTTTGAAATGAGGAGTTAAATGTATGAGCCTCACCAGAGACTGTGATGAACCACGATCTGTCCCTGAAGTGCCTGAACACAGATGAGACCATAAAAAAAGGTTTAATCATGCTGGAGTCAGTACAGGTGGACACTGGAAATACATCTGTCCAAAACCAACATTTTTGCAACCTGCCAAATATTCCGGATGAAATAAAGATGCATAAAAACTGTGGATGGATAAAATGTTGTAAAACTTAACAGTAAAAGTTTCAACACAAGTGAGTGTGTTGAGAAAAGAGGCTGAATTGTGACAGTAAAATTTTAAAAACAATAGTGTTTGTGTCTCTGTAAATTTTGGATCAGTGTCATATTATTATTATTATTATTATTATTATTATTATTATTATTATTATTAATAATAATAATAATAATAATAATAATAATAATGGTAGTATGTTTCTTTAATTTTAAGCAGAGCTGATGTAAAGAGACCTTCCAATGAATGTGTGTGTTCACTGAATTGATTCAAACGATGTTGGAATAAACTATAAAGTGGATTTATTGTTGTGATTCAATTGAAGTGAGGAATTATAATCACAGTTAGATAGTGTAAGAAGGCCTGGGTTAAATTAACTAACAGCTCACATTACACAAACACGTATACACACAAACACACACACGCAGATGCAGTGGACACATTGCATTCTGTTAGCACATACACACACATGCATGCAGTGCTTTCACGTAAACGTGCACACATTATTCTTTCCGCACAGGGACACACACACACACAGATATGAGCGCTCGTGGACACTGTGTGGGCCACCAGTGCTGTGCTCCCAATCCATAAATCATAATGTTTCTGCAAAAGCAGAATTTCATTTCCCTGCCGGCGTCTTATCAGGCCGAGGAGAGATATACAGCCCATCACCATGCTCGTTTATTATCTCTGCGAATAGGCTGTGGCAGGGATACGGCTATAACCTGGCAACAGCAGGCATGGGGGACTGGATTAGACTATTAACTGGAATTTCATATCAGGGCTAAGTCTATTACCTAAAGCGCTAGTATCATGCTCCCCTCCAGATATTCCCTCTCCTGATGCAGCCCTGGCCACGTTGGGAAGTCCCTTTCATTTGTTCCATTATTATCTATTCTCTCTCTCTCTCTCTCTATTGATTTACACAGGTGAGTGAATTGGTGTCCCTGCAAAACCCACTGCTGCCCTGACCTGAAGCCTCTCCTTGTTAACACTACAGTATCGGCTTGTCAGGCTTCATCACACTGGCTCGAAGGCTCATTATTACATAACAGCACCTGCTGCAAACAATTACATAACCCATATGGAGAATTTTCCTGTTACCACACAGTTTAGAAACAGTGGTGTGCATTGGAAAGGTGCGAGCTCCATCAGTCACTGCCAGCCCTGTAGTTTTTATTCAAATTCTGATGATCATAATTTGAAAAGCTGAAATGAAATATACTTCAGTTTAGGTGCACCTGCACGATTTACCTGCAGTGCTCAGTGCTGATGCAGGAAGTAGTGTGTCCTTTGTGTAGTCGGGGTGATGGATGGGCGTGTTGCAAGAAACCAGAGTTAGCGACTCGTTCAGCAATGCTGTCTCTTAGAAATTACATTCAGATTCTGCTCAACTGTTCTCCCACGGACACTGTGGTGGCAATGCAATCGCAGACTGGATCATGTTCAGAGGCAACAGGTTTGAATGACTGAATGAATGTCAGTTATTGTCAGCAGCACCGTCATCAGGAGGTGTTTGCGGTGGATGGAGGCCATGAGGCCATGAGTCCTGTCTATGGTTTAGACAACAGTAAATGTAAATAAACAGGTTGTGTCTAAAGTCACTGTGAACGTTTTCTGTGTTGAACCAGACCAGGATCAAATTAGACCTGGATCTTTCCCTAAGCTGAACCACGTGCTCTGAGAGTTTGAACAGAACCAGAGAACAGTGTACTGTTTGCCAAATAACTAAACTCACGATATTTCCTCATTATATGGTCACACTTACTTTTCCTCCAAATTGTCTTTGCTGCTATAAAGCATTTGCCCATAAATGTAATTTGTAGGAGACAGGTGTGGTCACAGACTTGCACAGACTAACTGTCAGATTTCACAGAAAGCGCAAATTTTAAAAACCTTGGCATGAGATATTTAATATAATCTGGAATTCTGCAGAATTGTACAACATAGACATCACCTGAGGTTGTGCTGGTCTGGGAATGTATGTTTGACTGACGGGTGTGCCAGCCTATCACAGTCAGCCATGATGGTGGAGTCTCTGCCCAGCCTTTCTGTCTCTGAGGTAACAGCAAATCCAAATCCCAGGATTCAGAACATCCCTGTTGTTTGTGTACAGTCTGTGGCTATTAGCATCTTCTATCTTTCTATCTTTCATATCTGATGTTTACTATCACAGTATCTGTTACTACAGTTACAAACAGCAGTATGATAAAAAAAAAAAAAAATGTTGCATTGTTTTAAATTAAAGATATCATTTTGATGTATTATCCAAATGGCAACATTGCATTTAAACTTCTAAAATCTGAGGCTGCAGATAGAAAAAAAAAAGAAAGAATAATTCTTGTCATCCCCTTTGATCACATTTCAGCCATATCTGTGTCATTATCGGTCTGCCAAATGAAATGAAATGTAAAGCAGACATGTAAAATCAACAAATCGGTCCTTTAAATGGTTTGAAGATGGTACACTCTCTCAGATCGCTGCAGTTACTCACTAAAAATGAATTACGGTCACAACAATTTGTTAATCTTCTCCAGATTTCACCACCTGCTGAGTTTGACATTAGTTAAACATCAATGTACTGAGATGGAAGTCAGCAGGCAGCTAATGGGGAATTTCACAGAGCAGGACACACTTTTCCCTTCTCATCATTTGATTCTTGGGATTTTCACAATTCTCATTACACTTAAAGCACAGACAGAAAAACAGTTGTGAAGGTGCGTCCACCTCTCCCTCGCTCTGTGACACATGTGTAATGTACATTTTTAATACTTTTCATTTCATTCTGCCTGCCTTATGACCATCTTTTGATGTGAAATCCATATCATGCTGTAGGAGATTTGGCAGTAAAAAAGATACAGTTTCAGCTTGTTGTTATAGCACCTTTTGTCTTGTGCATTTAACACTAAAAAAAGCAAGTGGATTTTATGTGGAAGAGTGAATCATTATATCTGCTCTGACAGCAGTAACATCACACTGGAAAAGCAGCTTCAGGAAAAGTGAGGAGGAGCTTTAACTTTGGCAGTGCTTGTTTTTTTTTTTTTTTGTATTAACCAAAAAGCATTTTTTTCATCATTAAAAAATTCTTATATTTAATAAATTCGTTCCTCAGAGTACAGAACTGAAGTCAGCACATGGTTAGCCTAGCTTGGCATAAAGACTGGAAATAGGGGGAAGCAGCTAGCCTGGCTCTGTCCAAAATGTAAAAAGATCAACACCTCTGATACTCACAAATGACCAAGGTGTGTCATTTGATTGGCAGATATGTAAAAAACACATGTTGAGGTGTTACATGCTGGAACTATTGTTTGGAGAACAACAGCCAAGATGCAGCTTCCTATAACTCTTGTTGTTGTTACAGTGTGGTTGCCAGGTTTGGTGCTTGTGCTCTCTGACAGTACCAAGGTCACCAGAGGAAACTAACATTTGGTAGCAACCATTGATGTTGGAACTGTAATTTGATTGGTTCAATAATGGTTGGTGGGCACGAACAAAAACTAGCTTCAACAGCCTAAACCAGGGGTGGGCAAACTGTTCCACAAAGGGCCGGTGTGGCTGCAGGTTTTTGTTCCAACCAAGCAGCAGCACACCAGACTTGACTCATTTAATCAACTGATCTCAGTCTTCAGACAGTTGATTGGTCAAACTGTGTGCTCTTCATTGGTTGGAACAAAAACCTGCAGCCACACCGGCCCTTTGTGGAACAGTTTGCCCACCCCTGGCATAAAAAGGTGGTGTTTGAACCAAATCCCTAGGGACAGGTGTGAGCTGATTTTAGAGAATTTTTCACTTTAAAGCTGCAGCATTATGATGCCTGAAGCATAGCACTCGTGATGCAAGCAATATGGATTCAGGGAATGAAGTTTCCTCCTCCAGAGCAGCAGCATGTTGTCAAGAAAGGGCATCAAGCTTGGTGTTATGGGACCCTGGGCGGTAGGTGAGAGAGAAATTGAACCAGCTGAAAAACAGGGCCCAACAGGCCTGGCAAGAGTTCAGGCGTTTAGCTGACTGTACGTATGCAAGGTTTTTATGATCAGTCCATACCATAAACAGCGGTTCTGTGTCCTCCAACCAGTGGCACCACTCCTCCAAAGCTAGTTTCACAGCTAGCAGTTCTCGATTCCCCACGTCAAAGTTCCTCTCAGCAGGGAATGGCTTGTGGGAGTACAATGCACAGATAAAGCTTTTGGTCTGGGCCAGAACGCTGTGACAACACCGCACCAGCTCTGGTGTTTGAGGCCTCCACTTCCACTACAAATTGCTGGCTGGGATCAGGTTGAATGAGGATGGGTGCAGATGTGAACAGGTCTTTAAAAAAACTCAAACTAGCCGTGGAAACTAGCTGTGGAATGTGTACAGTTTATTTTTAATACCCATGAATTTCAAGTTTAACTTTGAACCGTTTTAATGCCGTATTTCTTTTTTCTTTTTTCTTTCTTAATACATACTAACTGACATTAGGAAATATTACAGGTGAACATGACCTTTGATGGAAACGAGCTGTCTCATTGGCCTGTTCAGAGCTAACCGGTGTTCAGGTTCTGACTGCCTGACTGGCTGCTCATCAGCCTAAGAGGAGGAGACATCTGTGGCTCTGACAGCTGATTGGCCGTCTGAGGCTCCTCAGAGCGCAGCCATGCGTTGTATTGGCTGTACGCCTCTCAGTCAAACTGACATTCTAATGTCATTGAAGTAGACAGTGATAATGTCATTCAAGGTAGATAATGTGTTTTGACTAGGCTGAGAAAGTGGGATTATTGCCGTGATAATGAATCAAGACAATGAAACTGCAGTTAAAGGAGATGATCAACAGTGACAACCCACCAATGAATAACTTTATTATTTTCTACTTTCATTTAACATTTTCCTCTAATTTGTCTCCTTTAATCTAACCTTTATTTAAGCAGGCAGGCATTTAAGAATAAACTCTGATTCAGAATGACAGCCAGGCTGAAATTACAGCTGCAGAACTGGCAGCTAGGATTATACTGTAATACTATGTAAAGGAGATCTGGATGGAAACGTAGCGCACTGTTCCTGGATGTAATGGCTTATTCTCCGATTTCAATTATATCCTGCCTTTGCAGAGAAGCACGTAAGCCTTTCAGACATTTAAAAAAAAAAAAAACATCCATTGTTACCAATTCAAATAATTAATTTGATCAGGGACAGTGTCTTTTTATTTTATTTTATTTTTTAAAACATTTAAACATAAGCCCCCCTTTAAACATGCATCAAAGTGGCTGAATACTAATGTGGAACCTGCACCTCAGCTCTGGTCGAGGCTTCTTCTTGTTCCACTCCTTTTTCACAGCAGCTCAATGTTAAATAAACACAATGATGTTAAATACAGATCTTCTTCAGAGCACTGTAATGGACTTATCACTATATTATCACATTATCATCGTTTATTCACAAAGAAAATAAAATCACTTGAATAAACTGTTAAACGAAAGCGGCTTTAAATTGGCTCATAAATTGTGAATGAACCCATTTAATATTGTAGAGGAGATTCTTCCCATGTCAGGTCAGTCAATAAAACAAAATGTTTTCATTGACTGTTTTCTCCTCGCTGTGAAGGACAAAGGTGGAAAAACTCAGTAATCATCAGACCATCAGTCTGACTCCTAACGTTCTCAACTTTCGTTTAGAGCCAAGAGTGAACAAGCAACAACTTTAACAATTCTTACTGTGTAAAAAGCTTCACAGGAAGTGATGCAGCCTGTGGGAGAACACTCTTCTAACTCTTCTAACTTGATGTTATTTTCTCACCCACAGTTGTTTTATTGCAGTACTCTGCCATCGTGAATGGTGGGAGTGGACTTTAAACATGCCGTAACAGCCTTGCAAGTGATCAACCGTGTTTCAGTCTGCGCAGAATAAGAAATCTCTTTAATCTCTGTGTGATGTGAATTGGGGTTTTTTTTTCAGTTTTCAGACATACTGCCCAGCCCCGATATATAACTCTGACAAATGAAATGAAAAAAGACCCTACTTAGGGCCATAACTATAGCTATTTTCTCTATTGATTCATCTGCTGATTATTTTCTTGATTAATCAATTAATCCTTTGTTTCCCGCAGCCCAAAGCGATGTCGTCAAATAGTATATTTTATTCCAAAAATTTTCACATTACTATTTTAAATGAGAAAGAAAAGCATCAGATCCTTAGTTCTGTGAAGTTTGAACCGGAGAATGTTTGCTTGAAGAAGAATTGATTGATTATCAATGCTGTTTCATTTTCCATAGATTGATTCATTGATGACTTGACTAAACGTTGCCATTCTAGAGCCTGCGCTAAATCACCTTCCCAATAAACCTACAAATCCTGTAAGTTACACAATTTCATTTACAGCAGGTACACTAAAGTATGGCATCTACACACACACACACACACACCTACAGCATTAAAGCCAAAAGCACACCATGGCCTCAAAGCTGACATGGACAGTGTATGTGATTAAAGAGAAGCTGTTTCCATGCAAAGTAGTTACAAATATTTTATACAACTGTCCCGTGGAAACCTCCCGGCTTCACAGTGAGTGTTCCGCCCTGAGCGGAGACTTGCTGCCATCCCTCACGTGCTGATTCAGTCTAACAGAACAACCGGCTGGATCTTCCTCTCACTTGTAGCGGTTACAGGGTGGGTGATGTGACGCCTGCGTTTGTGACCGGGCCCAGAGAGGCCCCAGCAATAGGGCCCCAGCGTGAAGCCGTCTCCCATTGAGATGCAGATGTGGGGCTAATTAATTCTCATGTTTAAGGGAATTAAACATTATTCTGGAGAAAAGAGCTTTTCTGCTGGGAGTCGCTTTAATATGTTAGCCCAAATAAAAGGAGGAGTGTAGTTCACTGTGACGGACATATATTTATTCACATTTCCACCAGCCAATTTCATTTCAGTGTAAAATGAGGAGATGAGGTTAGAGAACGCAGAGAGGAGAGTTAGCTAATAGAAAACAATGACCGGTGTTTTATTCTCCAGAGGCTATTCTGCCGTTGTCAGCGCTCTCTCTCTCTCTCTCTCTCTCCCTCTCTCTCTCTCCCCCTCTCTCTCTCTCCTCGGCCGCACAATGCTCAGAGACAAAGAGAGAGAGCAGCCAGGCCAAGTGCCTCTTCTAAAACACACAGCAGCTTATTAACCCCAACATGCACACACACGCACACACACACAGAGCGCAGCGGCGGGCTGCAAAGCGATATCAGGCAGTAATATATTGAGGTTATATTCAGGTTGTAATGGTGTTATTAAAGCAACAAGCTCAGGCTGAATAGAGTGAAAATCCTATTAAAATAATTATAGAGGCCTGGGATATCTGTGTGTGTGGGTATGTGTGTGTGGGTATATGTGTGTGTGGGTGTGTGTGTGTGTGTGCGTGGGTAAGTGTGTGTGTGTGTGTGCAAGCATGCGTATGTGTGCATTTTAAGAGAAGAAGAGAAAGCGAGACAGAGTGCCCTCATACGTTCAAATACAATCTAAGTCTGTGTGTATGTGTGTGTGTGTGTGTGTGTGTGTGTGTGTGTGTGTGTGTGTGTGTGTGTGTGTGTGTGTGTGTGTGTGTGTGTGTGTGTGTGTGTGTGTGTGTGCGTGCGTGTGTGTGTGTGTGTCCTTGGCTTACTAATGTGTAGTAATTGACTCTGCTAATAGTGATTGCCAGCTAATTTTATTGCTGCTTTTCATCAGCCTTGAGATTAATTAGAATGTATTGCTGCTACATCGGCTCGTACCAGGCCTCTTAAGAAATAATTATTCCAACATGTAATTATACAGTTATATGATTAGAAAAATAACCATCTCACTGAAGAGCACTTTGTGTGGAATTATTCAAAAATCAAAAACTTCTCCTTTTAACATTTTTCTTTCCAGTGCAAAAAAATATATAAATATTTAATCTGTGTTTGTTATGTATTGTCTATGGTTATTTTTATTTCAATAAATTAATTAATACAACACAAATTACCTTATGTGAAAACTTATGGTGGTGCTCTGCAACATGCTGTGACACCAGCAGCGAACATTTCAAGAACAAACCTGATGTTATTCTAGATTTTCACGTGTCTTTCAGTACTTCCTGACTTCTCTCCTCTGTCTGTGGCTGTAGCTAGCAAATATAGAGTTTGATTTTAAAAAAGGCTCAGTGATTAAAACAGCCGCTCACTGTAGTTTTTAACAAACAGACTATTTTCAGCAGAGGGTTAATCCATATTTAGCGCTGTAGTGAGTATTTGTGGCAGCAGGACGATGTGTATGTGTGTGTGTGTGTGTGAGACTTAGAATAAGTCAGAGTGTGTGTTAATGGTGATGAAGGAACATGCACCAGTGTGGCTCACTGATGTGTGGTTTTAATAGTTGGAGCTCTGTGGCTGAGATGCATCAATCAGACTTTGATACGCACACAATCCTTTTATTCATAAAAATATAAAGAATATCACTCACCTCATCCTTTAACATTTGATTTGACAGATCACCTTATGTTCACAGGGAATATACACTGAATGGGTTACAAAGAGTTTGGCATTTATTAGTTATTCATTTTGTCTGTGGCAGATCTCCTGCTGCTGCGGGGGGCAGCAAGAAATTTAAGAAACAACCGCGATGGCTGGGTCACATCAGAGAGGAGGGACAAACCACCTGTATGGTTAACTGGTACACCTGCTATTGGTAGCTAAAAAAAAAAAAAATCAAAACAAACATGCATGTAAATAATGTTGGACTTTAAATTAGCTTTGCAGATACTGTATGAGGGAAGTAATGAATTCAACATATTTGTTAGAGCTCCAGAATACAAATGATGTGCCAGTGAACGTAACTTAAATTGTTTACAAGAAAACTCCATGTGATTAATAGTTATACTTGAGCTTTGTCTGTTATTAAAAAAAAAAAAAAATCTTCATGGAAAAGGGTCCATAGCAAACACATGGCCTCAACCTAGCCCATGTAAATCAATTAGTCAGCCATTAAAAATTTAAAATCATTTGACAAGAGTGTCCAAAGCTGGACTTCACACTGTGCAGGTGCAAAAACACAATCTTAAAAAAGATTGACATAGATTTCATTTTTCAAGTGGGATGAAAACACAGTGGGATGATCTCTGCATATATTTAAATAACGTACAACTGACTGAATAATCTCCTCTCGCTCACCTCTGAGCCCTATTCACAGCTGCTGAGACTGAGAACACTGTTGTAATAGTCTGAAATACAGTTATCTTAATGTTATTCAAACATCACAGTGTAATGACTTTAAAACTGCTTTAATGACTCCCAGACAGGAAATTCAAAGCTCTTGATAGTTGATGCTATCTTGAATGAAAATTTGGGCTCACTGACACCGACCAGTGAGAGGAGCATCAGTGACCTGACTCTGATCAGGGTTACTGAGTCCTGAGGATGGACGGGCTCTTGCTTTCTATCCACATTATTTTTGTCTGAACAGTCCCACCTGGCCCTGGTCATTGTCTTGGTACCTTTGGTTTCTGGGTGACATTTAATGAACGTCTTAATTTATACGTCTGATATTCACCTGCCTTTGCCTGATGTGAGAATCTTCCTGTGATCTTATTTGTTTCATCCGCTCTTGCTCTGGTGGAGTTTGTTGTGTTCAGTCATCTCCATTGTAATGATAAGGTTTCCGAGCCTTTATTTTGTTTCGTTTTTTTCCCCAACATTTTCTAATTTACAGGAAATTTGAGAAAATTGTTCTATTCCATTTTCCTGCTGCCTGGTTGCAACAGTGTGTGTTTGGTCTCGGTGTGCAGATGGTGTAGAAAAGAGGAGAAAAATGTGTGTGTTTTTGTAGCTGAAATTCTGTGTATGAGCATGCACATGTAACCATTTGTGCGTGTGTGTGTGTGTGTGCACTCTGATAGACATCAGGGAGCCAGATAGCTGAAGGCTGAAGGCATTAAGAGAGGAGAGGAGGACATTAATCTAAAGAAAATTAAAATCTGGAGCAGCGCGTTTAGGATGGAAAGCGACCGCCACTTCTGATAAGAAGTGGTTAAGGAGAGCACAGATTTAGATAAATGGGCAGGAGAGAGAGGAAAGGAGGAGGAAGAAGACAGGGGAGGAGAGCCAGAGGGAAGGAGAGGAGGAGGAAAGAGTGGTGAGTGGAAAAGCAGATAATGAGGAGAATATAGAGAGGAGTGAAGGGACGGTAGAGAGTAGGAGGAGGAATGAAGGGAGGGAGAAGAGATGGAGGGAAATTTGTGGGGAAGACCCCTAAATGTGAGGAGGTAGAAGAGGAGACTAGGAGTGAAAACAACAGAAAGATGGGAAGAAAGGAGGAGGAGAGGAGAGGAGAGGAGGAGAAGAGGAGAGGAGAGGAGAGGAGTAGGTCTGTCCAACAAATAGCTCAGACCTGAGCAAACTAGAAAGCTGCTAATATGCTGTGTGTGTGTGTGTGTGTGTGTGTGTGTGTGTGTGTGTGTGTGTGTGTGTGTGTGTGTGTGTGTGTGTGTGTGTGTGTGTGTGTTATGCAGCACATGTAGATAGCAGTGGCTCTGTGGTCTTGAGCATCAATAACATCAGGTTATCTGGAGTATGGTCTGGTCACACACACACACACACACACACACGCACACACACAGTGAGTGATAGCGGTGCCACAGAGGTGGCTGTCTGAGGTTAGCAAAGCTGTGCTGAACAGAATGTTGTAGATTTAAGACTGTGGCCAGCAGACAAGATGTGGAGCAGATTTAGCTGCAGCCTGAAGCCTGCAGCCTCAGCTGCCCACTGACACACTACATGGCCTTTTACATGGAGAGCACCAGGCTGGGAAATGATATGGCATCCCTCCTCATATCGTTTCTCTTTTTTTTCTGTCATTTATTGTTTCATTCTATTATTTTTTTTGCACTGATTTTATTTGCAGCACAATAAAAACACAACAGAAAAAGAGATGTGACAGGAGGGGTCCAGTGTAATTACCTTAAAGTGTAAGTGTATTGTTAGTTGTGTAGTAGCAGCATAGGATAACTAACATGTTTCACATTTGAAATATAAAAAAAAAACACATGTACCTGTGTGATGGCGTTTCTTGTGATTAATTCACATGTGATTTTTTTGTAATGGGGACTTGCCTGAAGAGAAAATTGCAGTTTTGTCCATTTCAAATTAAATCTGCATCAATATCTGGGTCATCTGTCACAGAATAGCTTCAGTGGACACAATGAGCATCATTGATATTTGATTTAAATTTCAGTGGTTAAGTGTTTGCTAATTTGTGAAGTGATGTTCTGTAATCCCAGCTCTCAGGTGAGCTCTGATGTCACAGACAAACAGGTGAGCTGCAGGAGCTCAGGTGAGATCTGACAAAAAAAAAAAAGTGCTAATTTTCCAAAATGTTGAACCGTTTCTTGAAGACAGTGCCGCTTGCAGAATGTAATTAGTTTTAGTTTTTACAGCGCCTAACTGTATGTATCATATCATATTGTCCACACATACTGTTTACATAGCTGTGTGTGGCCTCCAGTAGGAGACCTAAGCCTCCACACTGCCGCTGTCTGACACCTATTTAACACCACAGTCAATGTTCTGACCACTTTATTCAGTAAGAAAACCTCCCTTAATGGATTGTGGGATCAGTCAGGTACTCTAAATGTGTGTATGTCAGGTGAACTGACAACTCTAAGCCACACACACACACACACACACACACACACACACACACACACACACACACACACACACACTGTCAGGCAGTCAGTGGCCAGTCAATCACTCAGAACAAAGCTTTGAAGCTCCCAGTCAAGACTAGCAGACCATGTGAAACAGTGATTGTGTGAGAGAGAGTGTGTGTGTGTGCGTGTGTGTGTGTGTGTGTGCGTGCATGCGTGTGTGTGTGTGTGTGTCAGAGCGATGACTGTAGGGGTAGAAAAAAAGAATGATCAGTGGGCCCTGCTCTGAGCCAGCTCACCACTGCTGGGCCTCCAATAGTGTTCTATCATGTGGATTATCCACAAAAAAAAACATGTCAGAGTCATCTGCCACCTCCATGCATGAGGTGTGGTTAAGTTTAGAACATGTTAGAGAAAGACTGTGGTTATGGTTAAAAGAAAGAAAGGTAAGAAGCCAAAGCTCCAAAAATCTGGCTGTAGGAAGAGGAAGTGCCAGAAGTGTCTGGCGACGGGATTATTATGAACCTGAGCTAATAGCTGTGACAGCAGGTCACCGTGTGGGTCTGAAAGCTGAATTAATATGATTAGCTGTCACTGAGGGTGAATCAGCAGGAGGGCACAGGCTGATGTGCTGTATGCCAGGGCCAGTCACACCACATGTGAGTTACAGTGTGTAGAGGTGTGTATGGCGAGGTGTGTTTAGCAGCTATTTTGTGGTGTGCAGGTGATTTCCAGTGATAGGGTTAAGGTTGGCCAGCTTTCCATTAGCCTGGACAGCATTCAGTCACCTTCACTTTCACCCTTCCTCAGGCCATACATTAACATTCACTCCATCTCTGTCCAGTGTGTGTGTGTATGTGTCTATTTGTCTTTCTGTTATTTTGCTTGTCTGTGTGTTTCTATCTCTGTATATATGTCACTGTGTGTGTGTGTGTGTGTGTGTGTGTGTGTGTGTGTGTGTAAGACAGAGAGAGAGCGAGAGAGTGAGAGAGAGAGAAAGTGTGAGTGAGTGTTAATCTCCTCAATATTGCCTCCATGAAATTGACATTTGACAGTAATTGTGTAGCGACAGCGATCCGGTCCGTCCCTCGCTCTGATTGGGCGAGGATATTACACTCACACACTCTGACCGGTCACACTTCCCGCTGGTAAACGGCACAAATATGACGGCAAAACAAATCCCCACAGTTTTACCCAGGATGGAGGGATGGAAAGAGGAGGAGGAGGAGGAGGAGGAGATGGAGGGATTTGGATTTTCTGAACACCATGAAACAGGAAATAGTTTGGAAAGAAACAAGCAAAGAAATGAAGGAAGGCCTGCATTAGAGACAGGTCTTTACACCTCACCTGCTGTGGCTGCTGTTTACAGTTAATGCAGTCTCAGACCACTTCAGCGATCATCTACTGACAAGATGAATGGAGGATAATGTACATTTCTTTAGAATGAATCAGAGAATCAGAACTCCATCATTACAACATCAGAGTCACATCATACTCACCTCTCTGCTGCTCTCTTTAACAGAAATATTCTTTTCTATGCTTCCATTTAGATTTTTTTTTTTTTAACACAGTTATGTTACTGAGAACCAGAGCAGGAAATTCCACCAATATTTCAAAATAAAAGCTTTCCAGTGGATCAAAGGGATCAAAACAATAGTTTTGGGAAACTTGCTTATTCACTCTCTTGCAGAGACTGAGGTGAGATCAATACCACTCTAATGTCTGTATGCTGAAGTTAGTGTGAAGCTAATACCATAACGGCAGTAGGTGGTTAGCTTAGTTTAGCACAAAGACTGGAAACAGGGAGAAAAACCCAGTCTGTCTCTGTCCTTAGAGCTGCCAACAACCAGCTTCTCAAAAGCTCACTATATTAACACATCTAGTTTTTTTGTTTGCTTGTTTTTCAATCTGTAAGAAGAAAACATGATCATTCATCCTGCACCGATTCCTAAAGATGGCTAGTTTTTGTGGTTTGTTGCCAATGTGCTGTATAAAAGTATGGTAACATGAATTTATTTGTATTGTCTTTTGCCAAATACCCAAAATTCAGTTAGAATTTGTGCTACATTTGGATGGAGACCGACCCTCTGTCTCTGTGTTTCCTTCCACCTCTAAGCACCTTGGACAGGACCCACAGCCATTCCTCCACTGATTAAACCTAATAATTAGCTGTGTGTGTGTGTGTGTGTGTGTGTGTGTGTGTGTGTGTGTGTGTGTGTGTGTGTGGGTGGGTGGGTGTGTGTGTGTGTGTGCGTGCGTGTGATTTTTATCATAGTTTTGAGGACATCCTATTCTTCTCCAATCATCAGCCAGCTCCCTGTGGGCAGACGCTAATTAAAATCAATAGTCTCCTCAGACTGACACTGAAGGTTCAGCTACAACGAAGCCACACGACCGACGGACAATATTCACTGTCTTCAGATTTCACCGCTTCTCAGGGAAAAATCCAGGGAAACACATGCTTCAATTCACCAGGTACAGAGACACAAAGCCATTTGCAGATTAATTCCAAACCTGTGAGTGTCAGTGTTGATAAAGCAGGTGTTGTGTGTGTGTGTGTGTGAAGTCTTTGTTAGCCTGGCAGAGTGAGGTGGGTGAGGGGGGTGAGGGGGAGAGGATGAAGGAAGGTGTAGAAGGTCACAGGGACCTTGTTGACCTGGAGATGTGCTCCAAGATAAACACAAAAGGCTTTTGTATATACACAACAGCCAACAGCACTGAGTTAGATCACTACAGTGCTGCTAACTATACACAGTACACTCCACAGGGTCTGAATGTACCTGTGGTAGCCATGTCTAAGTATCTTAAGTATGGCTCGACACTAATTACTGACTTTATGACCCCGTCATGTAAAGGAGCCCTGCATCAAAATCCTGTTTGAACACTAGTTTAATTCTTTTTAGTTTATAATGCGCTTGCATCATTTTTCACTGATGGAGAATCAGATCAAATTTCCACAAATGTTTCAGCAGTCAGAAAACCTGCTGGCCAGGTAAAAATATTCCAGCACAGGGGCACTGACTGATTTACTGACTGATTTCTGGGCGTCTTAGTAAATGTTGAAGCTGCTCTGTGTATCACCTGTATCCCTTCAGCTTTCACAAAAATAAACACACCTGTTTACGGATTAGAAACTTAACAAAGAGAAGGCTAAATCTTTCTCCACAGTTCCCACCAAGAGCAGCACTTGGCGACAGAGGAGAGGGAAAAAAAAACTTCCTTTAACAGGAAGAAACCAATAATAATAGTGACTGTCAGAGCACAAATACTGATACCACAATCCACATTAAAGTCTATGAGGAAACAGTTTAGTAACTGGAATAGCAGGAATTATAATATTGGCTGTTAAGCATAAACAGCTGTGTGTGGTGGCCTCTTGCACTGTGTATGTATGGCTGATGTGTTAATAGTGGGATGGGTGTAGGTGATAGCAGTGTAGTGGTGTTTAGTCCCATCCCACATATTAGCAGCTGCTTTCTATCCATCCATCACACACAGCCAGTGTTCCTGAAACACCACCAAATAGACACATTTATCAAAGCGCCTGAAGATGGCAACACACACACACACACATACACACACACACACACACTGCAAGTTTGCACTGCTACCCTTGTTAGGACATTACACTGACTTCCATTCTTTGTGGACAGCCTCTCAACTCTAACTTTAACCTAACCTCACATCACACCTTATCCCTAGCCTTCACCAGGACCTCAGAAAGGACATCTTGCCTCTTTAGGACATGGCTTGGGTCGCCATGAGGACTACTGGTCCCCAACAAGGTCAGTGTTTATACCAGAAAAGGTCCCAAAGAGGAAACAAACAAACAACACACACACACACACACACACACACACACACACACACACACACACACACACACACACACACACACACACACTCACTGAGATGCACACACATCACCTCAGCCAGACCTACAGTAAATGCTTCTGTGGGATGGTTGTCAGTGGAACACACATACACATATCCACACACACACACACACTGCCCCCCACCCTCCATCCACCCACTCTAATAGTGTTGTGGTTGACAGAGTGGTATGTGATGAATTGTATGTCTCTCCCCGACTTCTCAAAGTTAATTTTCTAAAGACTGCTGCCCATTGGAGAGGAGAGGAGATGAGAGGAGACTGGTCAGTGTGTGTGAGTGTGTGTGTGTGTGTGTGTGTGTGTGTGTGTGTGTGTGTGTGTGTGTGTGTGTGTGTGTGTGTGTGTGTGTGTGTGTGTGTGTGTGTGTGTGTGTGTGTGTGTGTGTGTGTGTGTGTGTGTGTGTGTGT
The DNA here is from genome assembly GCF_017976425.1 of Toxotes jaculatrix. Classification (NCBI taxonomy): domain Eukaryota; kingdom Metazoa; phylum Chordata; class Actinopteri; family Toxotidae; genus Toxotes; species Toxotes jaculatrix. Next base: position 2,570,038 of record NC_054403.1, on the reverse strand, counting down.
GAGTGGGATGAGATGTCAGTATCATTCAGCTGCTTTTCTGTCTGAAGGCTTTAGCCAGCACTGGTGGCTGTTCAGACAAAGGCTTTACTCGCACCATTTTACCACCATCACCATAAGAGCTGAGGTCCAGGATGTTTACTGGAGGTAGATGGCAACTGTGGAATCATGTGTGAAGGGCTTTTTGTGAAAACAGGGCTGAGATGCACAGGAAGTGGTGTATTTTACACTGTTCTGTGCGATCACTAGTAGCAAACACAGTAATAGCCACACTGACTTTGTGGTCTGTAGCGTCCAAGCAAGACGTCCAGCAAAAGGGGAGAAAATCTACAACAAGAGTGCAAATCTACAGTGGGGGTCTCCATGGGACCCCACATCTACTGGTTCCAACCAAGGACCCAAGACAGGCCATATCCAAATAACTGTCTGATTGGGGGGGGTCCTGTTCTATCACTGCCAGTCTGATCTGTGTGGCTTCACTATCAGCTCCTATTATTTTTTGAGTCATAAAAAACATTGGAAAATGTGTGAACTGTGAAGAGCAGTGATAATGTACTGATTACAGCTTTTAACTGGTGGTGCATCACGCTGCGGTCGGTGTTGGTGTTCTCTCTGAATTTGGCTCTGTTCAGTGAACTGTGCCTTTTTCAGACTGGTTCAAAAATATCCTCCGTTCCTTTTTTGGATTCGTTTGAAAAATCATTGAAACACATTGACTCAGGTAGTTCAACACATCTGATGTTGGCCCCATAAAGATCTGCGGTCCAAAGCTCTGCAGGCACACCTACAGGTCCCAGTCTTCATTACACCCTATGATGTAACAAAATGAACAGCCCACAGAGTTAGCTGATTCATGTGCTCATAGTAAACTCTCTCTGTTTGTTCAGACAGAACACAGGGTGAAGTTTAGAGGTGGCACAGTTGCATTATAACTAATGAATGGAAAGAGAGAGAAGAAAAGAAGAAAAAGAAGCTGAAAGGAAATGAAAAGATGAAAGGTAGAAAGTAAGGAGGAAAGAGAGGGCCCGAGGAAGGATGTTAGCAAGAGAGGAATGGACAGAAAGCTCACTCTTGTCTCTTAGATAGGCCACCTGTCATCATCTTCCATGTCCCTTTCTCTTTCTCCCTCTCTCTCTCACGCACTCACACACACACACCATGACAATTAGCCAGCCAGCTTGGCGTGTGTGTGCTTGTGTGTGTGTGGCTGTGTGTGTGACAAAGTGCTGCCATTATCCCCCTCTGACAAAAACCTCTCTGAGGGCAATTTCTAGAAATTATTTCAACAATGGAGCACGCCAAATGTCAGCATTCACTAATTATGTTTATGCTAATTGTTAATTAGTGTCTTAATGGGATGATCTTAATTAACAAAAGGTTTGTGGCCACCGCTGGCAACGGGGCTGCCATAAAGGAGATATAATTGCTGCGCATTGCTTGATGAACATGGATTTATTGGGCATTTTAACTACAGTGCTTGTCGTTTAATTCTATGATGGATAGAACGGACGAAGAGAGAAGATAGAAGAGTGAACACAGGAGGCCCGGTGTGTATGTGTGTGTGTGTGTGTGTGTGTGTGTGTGTGCTGTCTGACTGACACAGTCAGTGTGACACAACATTGTTACTGAGGCCCCAGTGAAACCTCTAACATTCATAAATTCACTAACACCTGATTAATGGACAAAGTGCTAGCTCCAGCCTGGTGCTCTGATGATTCAATTATATTACTTTACTAATGTCTCAACAGCAGAAGAAATTAGTTACATAACTGGTTACAGTTACTTTCTAGTACTCAGCCCAGCTCTGTCAAAGGTCTCATAGCTACCACGCTCACCCACAATGAGCAAATGACAAATTAAAATGATGTTGATGTTGTGTTTAAAGGCCTTTTGTGTAACAGTTGAGGATCGGTGGCTCCTAGTGGTCGAATCAAAAACAGCTCAGGACCAGAAACGTTCTTGGTCCACTCCTGTTACATTGTGTGTTCATATTTGTGTGTGCGTTTGACTGTGTGTGTGGTGATGCTGGTATGCTGGTGGTATTGGTGGTGGTGGGGGGGGGGGTTGGGGGGCTCATAAACAGCAGAGTGGATACATTGTGTTGTGGAGATAAAAGATTCCAGTGGACAGATCAATAGGCCATATCAGCCTGCTGTTAAATTACTGATAACACTATTTGCTTTATTTGCTTTTTTTCTGCTGCTGCACACATGCCACATTTCTCTGCCTGGAGCTCTGATGTTATACTTGACAGCTGTGTGTGTGTGTGTGTGTGTGTGTGTGTGTGTGTGTGTGTGTGTGTGTGTGTGTACTTATGTTCTTGTCCGGACAATGATAATAAAATGAGGAACAGTCTGCAAAATGACGACCTTTTCAGCCCTGCAATGTAAACTTCAGAGCTGTGTCTTCAACTGCAATGTCATTTTATTATAACATCTTTAGTTTATGTGCTTTTTCAGTTCATTCTTTTGCCTTTTTGGTGCCTGAAGCAGACGTTTGAACCCTAGTATCACTGTGCAGAAACTGGAAGTCTGCTTCTCTGAACACTAACCTAATCAGACCTGCATGTTGTGTAAGGTCATTGGTTGATTCGGCTTCTGTCAGGAGGTGGTTTCAAAATGAAGACATAAAGAAAATGAAACACACTACATATAGGTATATAAATAAAAACACACACACAGATGGATCCAATCATAAGCACGATACCAGCTGAACACACTAGCTAGCTGGGTACATGATAGCATTGGACAGACACAATAGCTGTCTACGCCGCCCAGATTCATTTAGCAAGCTAGCTCGTGCTAGCTTCGCCTCTGTTTTGCAGTTTTCCTTCAGTGTGTTCATTCTGCAGTGGCCACTGTACGTTCCTGCTGCACAGAGCTCTTTAACATTAATATGAGTGATACACAAAGATGACACAGAACTAAAAATGTGGTGCACAAAATGTAGCACACTTGTTTTGTGACACTTGATACAAGACATTCATGGTGGCAGCTGTAACATCTGTGTATGTGTGTGTCTGTGCAGATGCTCGTGTGCGTGTGTGTGTGTGTGTATGCACCAGGAGAGTTATTAAGTCCCTTGTTCAGTCTGTGACAACACCGATGGCTATCAGTTTAATTCAGTGGCTTCAGAGACAGTGATATGTCTGGTGTTCGTCCATTCTTAAACAGGACTCTCTGTTTTTTATTTGGTTTCAGTCAGTTTACACTCTCATTCACCTCAAGTGGCAGCCAAGCAACACAACTGATTCCTGCTTTAATAGGTGCAGACAGTTTGTCTCCTCTCAAACCCACAATCCTCGGAAGTTCACTTTTAAATAATGCAGAGAAACTCCTTACACATCGAGTGATGCTCAAACAGTATTGTCTCTGACATATTTTGTCTCTAGTTTCCTGGATTTTCTAAGAAAACAATTTTTCTATGATTTTTTTTTTTAATTGAATGGCTTACATGATCCATACACTTTGAATGCATATATATTTTAGATCATTTGCACGAGTTGTGGATCCACAGTTCTATTGTTGTTGTTGTTGTTGTTGTGAAACATTTCTGACTGAATGATTGTTCATCCATTTGCTCAGAAAACTGTGAAGGCACAGTGTTGTCAAATTTGTTGCTTTTCCTGAGAACATTCTCATTCTGGTGCAGCTTGATGTTATAATTGTCAGAGAATATGACTTAATTATCCAGACTGCAGCTCTTCAGAGCGGAACATCTTCTCCTAATTATGAGGGGTGGAAGTTTTTCTTCCTCTGTGATTGGATGTGACAGAAACAAGACAACTGACATGAAATGGGCAGACAAGAAATGGAAATTAGAGATGTTTTCTGTGAAGACTACATTTGGTCATATATTTCAAAGTGTTAATTATCGTATTGCTCTAAGAACATGTAAGCAATCTGCTGCACTCTCCTGAGAGACGTCCTGTCAGGTGGGACAGGTTCTTTGAAAGAATCGTTTTTCTGCATCCCATGCAAATCAAACATGTCAGTATTTTTCACAGTCAAAGTTTTATGTTTATTCTTTTCCTGCTCTATCTAATGTCCAGTAACAAAAAATAAATTAATTAATGCAGTGAAAAAAGTATTATGTTCAAAGGCACTGTCACCACAGCTGTACTGAATCAAGTCTGAATTCTTGGGGGACGTTAAAAGGCCTGGTCATTATCAGAGCTGCACGAAGCCGTGAAGTTACACAATAACTTAAAAACCACAAAATACATAAAGCAATTTGCAACAGTAATGGTAATGCTGTCATAAACATTTAAAAATATGTCATCCTGACAAGGTGGTAGACTCTCAGAGGGTGTGTAAAGTGTGTGTGTGTGTGTGCTTATCCGTCCCCTGTGTTCCTGGCCATAACATAGGGCAACAGGACAACAGCTCACAGTTTCATTAGTTGAAGGAATGTGAGTGGACTCTGGTGGAGAGAAGATTTCCCTCTCTATGTCCTTATAAATGTTGTCAAGTGGCTAGCTATGACCCGATAGCTGGCCACTGTGTGTGTGTGTGTGTGTGTGTATAGGTGTGTGTGTAGGTGCGTGTGTATGTGTCTCCTCCCAGCAGTAAAGTGTATTTTATTGGAGTTAACACTAAGGTCAAATAAAGCAGATTTATTTCTACGGATTACTAGCACTCCGCTAGCCAGTCCATAAAACAGAAACCAATCACTGCCACACTTACACACTCACACTCACACTCACACTCACACACACACACACACACACACACACACACACACACACACACACCAAAGGACTGTGCAGCAAAGATATCATTGCTATTGTGTGAAAGAGCCACTCTGAGGATATGGTGTTATGTTTAACCATTTTAGCCCTGAAGACCCACAAAGACCTTAAAGTGGTTTCAGTGTTTTTAAAGCTGGATGCCTGCTCTCATTACCTCCCCGTCCTCTCTGTCTCACGCACTGATGCATAATACGAACATTTTCTCAGAAATCCATCCGCCGATAATCTCACAGCATTTAATGTTGTATTTAATATCAATATCACTGTGAGAACAGTGAGTGTTGATGCAGACAACACAAGTGTCTGAGGGAGATGAGGACACATTTCTTTAAATATAAACGCATTACTGTGGGTGTCTGTGCCTGAGGACAGTTGTCCATGTTGCCTGGTTGGTAGTCCAGCTCCTCTACGGCTTTTGATCTTCAGTGTATCCAGGATGTGTTAGTCAGCTGCAGCTCCTCAGGCTCTGACTTTTTATCCATTTCTGTTTCACCGTGTCAAAACAGCTTTGTCTGTCCTTTCATCAGGTTAGTGGAATTTACAATGTTCCAGAAATGAACTGACTGAACCAACAACATGCTTCTGTGAGACGGGACAGTTTTACTCTGCTCTGTACAGACCACAGTACGACTGTTTGCCTCTGGTAGCAGAGTGTGGCTGTAGTGGAGCAGCTGATGAATGAGTAACTGATTAATCAATTAGCAGACAATAAAACGGCATTTCTGAACTTTGACTGCACTGATTGGCTGCTGTAATTTCCTGCTTTGTCAGGAGCATGATCGCTCATAAATATTGATCTGCCGGTCATCTGCGTCTGTGCACGTGTGTGTGTGCATGTGTGTGTGTGTGTGTGTGTATGTGTGTGTATGTGTGCATCTGCGTGTGCCTGGTCAGCAGTGTCGAGTGTCATCGTTTGTTAGATCAAGTGAAACCACTGAGGCCTTGTACTGAAATATTTTTAACACATTAATGTTTCCAGTCCTGTTGTGTTACTGTGTTACTGTCTGCACAGTACGACCACTGCAGGCACTGAAGTCCAACATTTTCTAATTCTACACATGGTGGCTTTAAGCTGGAGCTAAAAAAAAAAACACAAACTACTGTTTATTTTTGCTGCAGGTAAAATTGAAGGGAAGAATAGGTAGGAACAGGTCCGTGCCTGATCTGAGCAAAGGGACAGAGTGGAATTAACTGTGGAAGCATGTGATCCTCACAGGATGTGTCCTTTTGCAGCACCGCCATCAGGCTAAGAACCTTTGTCCACGTGAATGTGTATATCTGGACACATTATCTGAATGATGACATCACCCGAGGACCTGTTAGTTCATATGTGGGATTAATTAGCATGTCAGGCAGGCAGAGGGAACGCATGTTGTACCTGAGGTCACAGGAAGCAATGCTTTTGAGGGACTGCTATGACATGCAAGATGTCAGACACATTACCGAAGACATGTTCATGCCACGTGATTTGGAGGACATGAGACCTGGGAAGGATTCTCCTACAGAGAAAGTCAGGCTTTTGATACGCATACAGCACTTCCTGTTCCTGCTCAGCAGGAGGTGTTGGTTTAGCTCTGCCCATGGGATTAGTTGACTATTAGAAAAAATATAGAATATCAACGACTGCATCCTTTAAGTGCTAATGAAAAAACGCTACAAATTAAATAATAAAATATAAATGACAAAAGTGAGAAATCAGGTACGAGAAAGACAGAGAGAGAGTGAGGCAGAGAGACATAGGAGGAGATGGAGACAGGCAGACAGTAGAGTTTAATGATTCCAGATGAGCTGAGTGGTCTGCCTGACAACTGAAATGAACAGGAATCAATAGTGAGAGCGTCTGTCTGCAGCAGATAAGACACACACACACAATGTTGACTATTAAAGACGACAGCTTGAGATATTACACTATTAGTTATGCTATTTTTAATCAGCTATCATATTTAATTAATTCCTCAGGTCAGATGCTATCTGAGTGTCTAACTGTGGGTATATATTGTGGTGGGACCTTGTGTGTGTGGGTGTGTGGGTGGGTGGGTCAAGTGTGTGTGTGTGTGAGTGGAGGATGGGGGACTATTACTCCTGTAATGGGGAAGCGGAGGACGGCTAATCTAAAATATAGAACCTTGAAAAGACACAAAATAGAAAAGCAGGAGGGATGGAAGCAGAGAGATGTATGAAAAAAAAGAGGGAGACAGGGATGATTCACAGACAAAAAAAAAAATGAACTCTACATTTAATAACAAAAAACATTCATTATTTTTGGGACTGAGGTCAGGTATTGCCAGCAGAAATTTTTGTGTCCGTATTCAATATTTTAGATTTTTAAAAATCTCTAAGTCTTCAGTATTTCTTGAGACTGTTTCTTGTCAAACCCGTCAAACTTTGGCAGGCCTAAGAAAGAACATTTAGATTGTGAGACACTAAAACCCATGAGGCATGATTCCTCAGGGACATCGTCATCATGTGAAAAGTCACTGCCCTTAATGTATAGCACTGGAATACAGTGTTGGAAGCACTGGCTTTGAAATGTTTAACATTTAAGCCTTGATGCATTACACAACATGGTGATTCATTAGCTGTATGTGTCTTTGTAGTGTGCTCATAGTTTGGTTGGTTAGCATCTAACGACACAGAGCATTTTCAGATCAGAGAGGAGTTTTACTCTGTCCAACACATGAAATATGGATGCAGTGGAACCATCTGCAAAGAATTAGAACATACAAAATAAAAGGAAGATACCTTTGTATTTGTGTGGACTGTCCTCAATAATAATAATAATAATCATGTGAAATGTGTCAAATCAGAGGTGGTGGACACGGTATATGTGTTCAGAGAGGGCAGAGACAGAGACAGAGAGGACAGCAGAGGGATGAGGGCTGTAGGTCTGATCAGAGCCTCTGTATCATCACCTCCTTCTGACCAGCCACCAGCGAAGAGATCAGGCAGCTCAAGCTGCTAATTATAGTAATTATGATTCATTACTGGCTGAGATTAATTTAATAAAGAGGAGGTTGAGCAGAGCTCGTTAACCTTCATTAGAATAATTATAGACACAAGACACACACGGGCTCACTCTCTCTCTCTCTCTCTCTTGCTCTCACCCACACACACACACACACACACGGTGACTGGTGAGAGCCAGAGGCTGCCTGCACTGTCTGCTGGCACACACTGTGGGAACAGGGACCACCACTGTGTGTGTGTGTGTGTGGGTGTGTGTGTGTTATGTATAATGACGATGCTACCATTGTGAGGAGCAAGTGTCCAGCAATAACATGAAGTAGAATGAGCTGCTAAGTGACAGCATTTTGTAGATCTTTACTTTACACACACACACACAAACGCACACCTACACACACAAACACACAATTATATTATGGCATACTGTTATTTTCAACATGTTTGCTATTTTTGTGTTGTTACATTATTTTATGTAGTTCATTTATCACTGTTATTACGCTGTTCCTGACAATCTTCTCATTATATACTTATTGTATTATTATTATTATTAGCCTATACATTCAAAATGTCTGGAGAACAGGGAACAGTGTCCTGGATTTCAGGTGGACTCTGTCTAAATTCCACAAACCACACGTCTTTATTGAACTGCGCCATCACAGACAGGCTTAAACTGATGTTTAAACTACATCAGTTGCCATGTGTGTTTTACTTGACTTGGCAAATCTGGGGTTTTCTTTCTTTTGCCTGACTACTTGGACTCCACCTGCAGATAAAGCAACAACAACAATAATAATAATAACAATGATAATAATAATAATACTTAACGCTTTTCTGTATTCACCTGGCTGATGTTTCTCTACCATCTCTCCTCTGTTCATTCTTCCTGTCGCAGTGTGTGTTGGTGGTGCTTAAAATGCTAATATTTCCCAAGGCGAATAAGCCGCTGTGATATTTAATAGATTTAATACATTGACTGTTTTAAAATAAAGCCATAAAGTCTGCAGGCGGAAGCAGGAAGTAGATCAAAAGGCTCGTAATGGGTTCAGCTCTCTGATTGGCTAATCATGTCTCATTGTTTCAGTCATTATTTTGCTCAACTTTTAATTTCGTCCCCCTAAGGATCATTGAGCAAGGCAATTACATGGAGCTGACCTTGTGTATTAGGGGCCGGGGAGGAGGACAGGAAAGATGTCCCATCGCCTCTCTTTCTTTTTTTTCTTTTTTTTTTTTTTAATTTCTTCCACAACAATATAAAAAAAGTGTGGCGTCAGAGCCTCATCACTGTTCCCTCTCCTCTGTGGCTCAAAATGAGAGTCAACGGAATATTAAGTCCCTAGCATTAGAATAAACACGTCGTGTGTTAAATCAAAATCCAATTCTGTGGTCTATTATTTTCTGGCATAGTAATGACTGCCAAGGATTAGGAATCAATATTTCACTGCAGCGGGGACATTACCGGCTTTATTCAGGCCGTAATTGAGTTTTGAGGAGAGGCCGGGCCCTGGAATCTGCATCCGAGATAAGAGCTGCATTCATGTGGATGCACATGTGGAGTTTTTTACGCATCAGCTACACATCACTTCCAGCGCACAGCAGTTAACCCTGGACACGGCGGCGGCTGCTGTAACTAACTCAGTACCTGTACACACCTACCGCCCGATATTTCACCTGCTAAAGCACGTGCGCAAACAAACACCTCGTAAGGTCTGAGAGCCGACTATAAACCGTGAGGAGCCAGCGCGCGCCTCTCCCGCTTCTCCTTCTCTTTCTCCTCGTGCGCGGGTAGCGCCGCTTGGCCCGGACCGCTCCGCACCGCACCGCACCGCTCCGCGCACGCACGCAGCCCCGAGATAATAGACTATTAGTGGAAGTGGGATTAATTTGTAGCCAATTACAAGCCGCGGAGCTGAATAGGAATGCATAAATAAGGAGGGAGACCAACACACACGCTCACTCTCTTTCTCACACACACACACGCGGATACATGTGAGTGTATGATACAGGGTTCCTCGAGGGGCCGGCTAAAAACCAAAAAAGGAGTTGAGAGCTACACGAGCTAAAGGAGAGAGAGGAGGAGGAGGAGGAGGAGGAGGGGGTCTTCACTTAACTAATGGGGAGAGAGAAAGAGAAAGAGAGAGGGAGAGTTTTAACCATTAGAGAGATAGATCAGCGTCTGTCCCGCCTTCAACTCCTGTCAAGCTTCCAGAGCGCGCGCGCCCACCGGTGACCAGACTGAGCGCGCGAGGCTGGAGGTCGGGACGACGAGCGCTGTTTATGTGCGTGTGTGTGTGTGTGTGTGTGTGCCAGCGCGGGGGATAACGGCGCCGTACAAGAACAGACAGACGGTAGATCACCGCTGTGTTGCCGCGGTGGATGCGGAGGATGACGGGAACAGAGCCGGAGAGACGCAGACTGAGAGAAGAAGTCTAAAGTTTTGACGGGACCGCGTCCGGTAATCCACAGACCACCCCCACCCCTCCCCTCGCACCTGTCCAGACTCTTATGGAAAACTTTAACGGGCAGAAGACATCACCTCAGACTGGATGCTGACCGGCCTGTGGTGTGTGAAGGTATTATTTTGACATGAGTATCACACAGTCCCTGTAAAACGCTTTGGCCGGAACCTTTTTTTTTTTTTTTTTTCTCATTTGACACCGCTCCTGCTATTTAACCCGGATTCTCAATTTATGGGAAAGGGAGAGTAAAGTGATGAACCGGGACAGAGCGGTGCCGGGGCCCGGAGCGGACGGGGTCCAGACCGTGATAAGCCGGGACAGAGTCGTAGCAGGGCCCGTGGCGGACGCCGTCCAGCCCGTGATGAGCCGGGACAGAGCGCTACCAGCGTCCGACGGGGACGGGATCCAGACCGTGGTGGGCCCGGACAGCGGAGACATGCTGGACGGAGTTGCAGCCGGAGAGAAGCGGCTCTTCTCTAACGCGGTATCCGGAGTCAGAGATGCTCAGGCCGTGGAGAATCACTCGGAACCCCCGCCGACGAACCCGGTGTTAGCCCCGCCACAGCAGGTAGATGCATGGGATGCAAAGTTGGTGGATTTTGTGTGGAGACAGTGCGAAGCTGTAGACAGCAGACAGTAACAGGACAGGCTACTTTACACAGGCAGAGAGTAGGAGAAGGCTACAGACAAACAGAGCCAGCGGGATGAGAAGACATAGAAAAGACGGGACAAGTCCAAACCTAATGAAAAGTCCCAGAAAACTACGAACCGAAGCGTGAGCAGGGTGAAGTAGGGTGAAATGTCTCTCTGCCTCAGAAACAGGAGAGGGATTTACAGAGGGACAGTGATGTTTAGGACGTGTTTTCTTATAGGTGATGGTGATGTTTGTTGTAGTTTGGTCTTGTCCTGTAAAACGTGTCCCGGCCCCCCTGTGTCCGGGTCCAGCATATGAGGCCTTCGCACAGAAACACGACTGAACAGGCGCTTTGCTTCGGTGCAGCGCTGACAAAACAATTCAAATAAGTTTAGAAATGGGATCAGATGCGCGCCACAGCAGCACAGAGGGAACATCTGTGATCTATAAAATAACCTCTCTGATTCTGACCAGATCGAATCGATTAATCAAAAAAAGCCAAAACAAAAAAAAAAAATTAAAAATCAGAATAATGTCATTTAATCTGAACTGCAGCAGATAAATGATAAAAATCTTCCCTTTTCCTTCTAATTGAACATTTCTCAGCTTAACGAAACATCCATGAAGTGTTATTTTCAAATAGTTAGAAATTAAAAAAAAAAAAAAAACTAGGATTATTAGTTGATATTTATTTCCGGGAAACAGAATCATTTTCAGTGGCGCGGATTATTACCCGGGGTTTATTCTGAAGTCTTCCGGGTCCTAAATAAATGATGGTTTCTCTTAATCACAGCTCTGATCAGGCTGTTGTGTGTGACTACTCTTATCACCGGATGTTAATAGGCCGCGTGTTCCTATACCCCGCGTGCTCCCTCGGATTATTTAAGGAGAGAATTGTAAAAATTCTGAACGTGGCATTATTGCTGTAGACACGCCGCAGACTGGCCTCATTAATAAATGAATGATCCTAATCACTGAACCACCGCGCCACCTTTCTGACTTCACATCAATCTCAAAGAAATAAATTCAGGGCATGTTCACAGCGTTCAGGCTCTCGCTGATGACGGAGGTGAGTTTTGGGGGATTTCGTGAAATCATAAATTAGTATTTTCATAAAACACAAAACTCCAAAAAAAAAAATGAATAAGTAAAAAAAAAAAATAAGTAAATAAACAAAAACGGTCGGTGTTAGTTTTACAGTTCATAATTTTTAAAAACTTCCTGTTTGTCTCTGCTCAGCTTTTTCTTCCAACACTTCGACCTGTGTGAATTAACGTGGAGTTGGCTGCAGGAAATCTGTCTGATGAGTGACGTGTGTTGATTTGTGTTGCTTCTCGGAGTGTTGTGCTTTATAAACACACTTTACCGTCCGTGTCACTGGCTCTGATGTTTGCTCTTCACATAGTGAATGTTTCAGCACTTTAACACCAGTTCTCACACTTACAGAGAGCATTTCCCCACTGAAATTGGAACCTATTTATTACACATTTTCTATGATTTTTTTTATTATGCACTAATAATAACAATAATAATAATATGCAACAAATTATTATTATTATTATTATTATTATTATTATTATTATTATTATTATTATTATTATTATTATTACATGTTAATAGAAATAATGGTAGCAAATATTTCTAAAGATTGATAATGAATAAAAATGTAAAGTAGTTTTAAAAACACGTGAAACAGAGGGTCGGCAGCTGATTTTCAAATGCACAGCCACTGATGAATTGCGGTGTGTTATTTGTCAGGGCCCCACCGGGCACCGGACCACCTCTTTCTCCGTGCTGGACATCCTGGACCCCAACAAGTTCACGAGCAACCGGCGACACCAGCATCAGCAGCACGCGGGCCTCCGGGGTGAGCGCGAGCCGAGCGCGTACGGAGCGGAGAACCGGAGAGGAGGATCGGTGGAGCGCGAGCCCAGCTTAGAGCCCAGCAAAGGCTGCTACGGTGCGGAGGAATACCAGAGCAGTAAGTCTGAGTTTGTACGGAATGAACCTTTAAATCCAGACTCCGTGTGTGTGTTGGATCAGAGGACAGATGTAGGCATCATTCTTTTCTCTAATTTTAAATGTGTGTATTTTTATTTATTTATTTGTGTTATTTGTTTATTTATTTTGTGTCACTGAGGTGTGTTCAAATATTCTTTCCACTATTCGTGAACGTCCGCGTTTCTCCGTGAAAACCAGGGCTCAGATCACGGAACGATCCGTTCCTGTGTGGATGTGTCTATTTACAGGGGTGATTTCGGAGGCGTCTAATTCGCGGGTCATTGGCGTGTCACGCAGAAAAGGTGTGTGTGTGTGTGTGTGTGTGTGTTCAGTGAATGTGGTGGGGAGCGCGTGAGAGAGGCCGACACACACCGGTGATTGGTGGAGGAGCGAGGCTGAGCGTGAGCGGCCCCCGCGCTGCTGACAGGGCCGCATCAGGAGCTGAGAGGAAGGCCGAGCGTTAGAGCTCCGCCTTTCACCGAAGCTCAGTGTGTGTGTGTGTGTGTGTGTGTGTGTGTGTGTGTGATCGTTGTTATTGATTGGTGAATATCTGTTTCAAGCAGTCTGTATTCTGCCGCGCGGGCATGTGTGTGTGTGTGTGTGTGTGTGTGTGTGTGTGTGAGAGAGAGAGAGAGAGAGAGAGAGAGAGAGAGAGCCTCCATTCCAACCCATTAGCTGTAATCAGCTCCGTTTCCTCGGTTTGATCGGGCTCCGGTGGACACACTGTCTCTGATGTTCTCCGGTTTCACCTTCTTCTCTTCGCTTCTCTTCTCTTTTTTCTTCTTCGTTTTTCATTTTATTTTATTATTATCATTATTATTTTATTATTTACTTTCTTTGTTTTAAACCTGTAGATTTAATTCCGCTTAATTCTCTGGACGTTTGCTGAAAAATATTAGTTTATGTCTGAAACATTTTAACAGAAGAATCGGGCTCATTTATCACAGACAGGAGCTGAAAGCTGCCACGCTTCAGTCTGGCCTCTAAAAAAACAAACAAAAAAACAAATAAAACCGTAGAGAGAAAAATAAAGTGCTTTACATTTAGAGAAATCAGAAGCAAATGTGTATTTTAATCCACAAGATTCTTCCCGATCGCTGTCCCAAAATAAAAGCCTGAAGCTTCCTGTTTGATCTGAGCTGTAAAATAAGACCATGTCATTATTAGGATTTTTAAATGTTCAGGTTGTTTTGGTTTTTATTTTGTTAAGATGAATAAATAAATGCGTGTCATATAGAAGCTGAATATGTAAAGCTTTTTAAATTCAAAACGAATTTTAATGCTGCGGCAGAATAAATACTCTCCTCAGCACCAACAGCTAATTCAAAAATTCAAAATAATAATAATAATAATAATAATAAAAGCAGGAATAAATAAATAAAAAATAAAAATAATAATAACATGGAGCGCAGTGTTCAAATGTTAGGTGTTTTGGTTGTGTGTGTGTGTTTGTTTCTGAAGGACTGGGCCTTAATGAGAAGCTCGTGAAAAACCCAAATTAAATGAGCTCAGCTCATCAAAATGTTTCCCTCTTCAAACTCTAAACTGTTCCTGTAACTGTCAGGTTCAGATGTCAGAAACAGAATCAGCTGATAAATGAAAGCGTCTCAGGTGTTTTCAGCTGGTGAAGGTGTTTCTGTTTTTCTGTTTCCTCTCTGTCTGAATTGTTGGCCAACGAAACCACAAACACACAATTTCTGACTCAATGTAGCCACATGAATCAGCAACCCCCCCACCCCAAACCATGTGACACAAGTTCACAATGGATCTTTAAGGCAGAGCGGGTGAAAGTTTGGTGCAATTAAATTAATTATTATTAATTAAGACATTTAATAGGGAATATATTTTTATTATAATTTGTAAATGTTCTTTTTTTTTTTAAGATGCACTTAAAAAAAAAACCTCAGATTTCTCCTGGGCCCCTCTGGGACCTGGAAGCCCATGTAATAGCAGATTTGGCTGGGAATAGTTTGGTTTCTAAAATCCTAAAGCACAATATTAATGAAAAAGGTTGTTAAGGTGTCTCCTGCAGTTTCACTCATTATTACCATATTTTCATTCTGATATTTTATCAGCTATATTTTCACAGTTGGTATTATTCTTACACGTTGTTAAAATAAATATGATTTTTTTTTAAAATAGCAGAAACTAACTGACATCTGTCAAACCAGGAGCAGGTGGAGGCACAAAACACAAAGTGCTCACAGCTCCTTTTTTTGGGTTTGTGGATTACTGGATACTGGTCCTGATCCTCAGAGCAGAGGGACCTGGCCTCCTGCTAAATGGTGAGGGAGGGCCAATTTGAAATGTGGTACAGATTCTCAATGAAATGATGTAATTAGACATATTAGGAGAGTGTTTCTGGCAGTGTGTGAGATTGTTGTTCACGTTTCCAAATTTCCAAATATATATTTGGTGCAGATTTCTTATGTTATTTTATAGTTTTGTTTTTTTATATTTAATTTGTAATTTTTTTTTTATTTAGTGACCGTAGTTTCTGGTGTACATTTTCCATTATATATTTTACCAAACATATTTTACTGTATATATTTTCCCTATATATATTTTCCAGTATATGTTTTCTAGTATATGTTTTACTGTATATATTTTACAGTATCTCGCACAGTAGGGCAGAGGCACCAACCGATTCCCACCTGGTGGCTTTCAGGACCTTGAAGGAAAATGTGTAGCAAATGAACATGTGGAAATTGAATTAATTAGACTTTTCCTCTGTAATATAAACCACTAAAGCATAATATAAACTAAAATGATCAAGGATTTAAGTTTAAAATTAAGAATTTGAACCTGATCCTGTCTTTCATACAGGCCGTGTTTCAACATTTGGATTTAATGCTTTTACTGTTTCGGGCCTTTTTATGTTCACATGGTGAATATTTCTAAATATATTTGCCTTAAAATCTAAAATCACAAACAAACAGACGCAGTAATCTGAGGCAGGATAGTACCTACATGATATGCACAAAAATCAACAGAATGTGAACAGAGAGTGGGGTCAGAGTAGAGTCATCCAGTCTTTACAAAGCGACCGAGGTTTTTCCACGTCGAGACTCAGAGGCTGAGCGTCAGTCATTTCCAGTACTTTGTTCAGTAGTTTAGTTGAGGCTGACATGTAGCAGCATGTAGTGGTCATTAGAGGAACTGCAGCTGGGCCACACTGGCTTCAGTACCACCCCCCCCCACCCATAGCCACCCCTCCTCTCCCACAACACCCCACCCAACAGCTGAGGCGTATTTACATCCAAACGTCCTCCATGCAGTTTAATTCCGATCGTGTAAACGACTGGAATCTGACATTGTCTTTGTCGTGTGTGTTATTTCCAGAGGACGGCTTTGTATACAGAAGCCCAGATGAGGATGACTACCACAGATCCGGGACCCCAGACTCAGAGGCTCCAGATGGCCCCTACAGCAGTGAGGAGAGCAGCTCAGCCCTGCCCAGTAATGGAGAGAGAGATCTGGGTCAGCACAGCCACCAGGACCCCTCCAGAGACACCAAGAGCCCAGGAGGAGGTTCCACGGGCCAGATCACCAACGCCCAGACCAACGGGGGCCAGGGGGCCAAGCCCAAGAGGAAGCGCTCTGGCTCAGACTCCAAGTCAGGGAAGCCACGTAGAGCCCGGACTGCCTTCACCTACGAGCAGCTGGTGGCTCTGGAGAACAAGTTCAAGTCCACGCGTTACCTGTCAGTGTGCGAGCGGCTCAACCTGGCCCTGTCGCTCTCCCTCACTGAGACCCAGGTCAAGATCTGGTTCCAGAACCGTCGGACCAAGTGGAAGAAACAGAACCCGGGTGCCGATACCTCTGCCCCCACCGGCGCAGGAGGAGCAGGAGGCACGGGGGGCGCAGGGGGAGGAGGAGGCCTGGGGAGCCTCAGCCCTCTCAGCCCGTCCCCCCCGGTCAGCGGGCACCTGGCCATGCATGCTGGCTACGCCGGCCACCATCACCCCCCCACCGGCAGCCTGGTCCAGCTGCCTTTCCTCACCGCCAGCCACGTCCTGTCCCCCTTCATGCTGGGGACTCAGAGCTATGCGGCCCCTGCCTTCTACAGCACACACCTGTAGACACACACACACACACACCTCAAAGACACTCTGAGCCCAGAGAGAGACTGAAGTGTGCCGGTGTGTGTGGATGAACTGCAGCACAGCTCTGCTCTTCTTTTTACTACCAACATTTGAAGGCTTTAATTTGAATGGATTATTTTGATAGAATCTGTATATCTACCAGAACCTGTACATAGATCTATGTCCCCGCTCCCTGTTCTGAATGCTGTTTTAAACTACGCAATAGGCAAATAGCTGATTTCTTTGTTTTTGGGGGGGAAAAAAAAAAAAAAAAAAAAGTCTGTATGAATACTGAATGTTTATTTATGACTTAAGGAATGGCTTGATCTATTGTCAGTACCGTGTAACTCCAGCTGTGATTGTTTTCATTTGGACTTGTTTCTGTTATTTATTGAATTTGTTGACAGTTTCCAGAAAAAAATCCTTGGATGTATTCAGTCCTCAGCTCAACATGATATTGTCTTTGATATTAAAAATAATGACAATTAAACACTGAAAACCAGCCCAGTGAACTCATTTCAATGATAAGAGTCTCCCACTGAGGTGTTTCCCTTAAAACGAATAAACTCTGGTGGCACCGGGCCCTTCGACTCCGGCGGGCCCCTTGCCCCCCCCCCCCCCCCCTCGTTACCGAAAGTGGACGGATATTAAAGAGTTGGAGACTCTCGGTTGTGCTGGATTTGGTTCAGCTCAGTTGGATTTAGGTTTGGATTCAATTCAAATAAAATTCTAGTGACTGATGGCGGCTGGCAGCAGTAGTGATGCTCACACAGAGCATGAATGGTCAGCACAAATGAAAATCACAGAGCCTTCCTCGTCCTCGTTAATGGCAGGGCGAATGAAATTCAAACCGAACGCCAGCAAAATAGGTGGGACATCAGACACATGCTGGATGTCAAGAGCAACATCTCAATCCCTTATAACGTCAAAGGGCCTGGTTACAGCCGTGCACTCGGGCAGGTTTGTCTGGAGAGAGAGAGAGAGAGACAGACAGACAGCAGACAGTCACATCAGTACAGAACTTTACTACTTACTTGAATGACTCAGCAGCTGCTGAGAAACATGAAAACAAAGGAGGAGGACTTATGTATCGATTTCATAGTCAGGAGAGGGAGGTTGGAGTCAGAGGAGGCTCCTCTATGAATTTAGTTTACCGGTGAACGTACCTGTGTCTGTGGCTCAGGAGGCAGAGCCGGTTGTCCGCATTCAAAAACCAGTGGCTGGTGATTTTTATTTTAGTCTTTTCACTGAATGGTTTAATTGAAAAGCTTGAATTGACAAAGCAGTGATCGGACCGGTTTGTTACCGGGGTCAAGGGTCAGGAGATCTCAGCCTCTGCCTCTTCAGTGGGATGTTTCGGGGCTGCTGCTTTGCTCCTTTAAATGCAGAGATGCAGAGTTTGGGTTGGACGTATTTGAGTTCGATTTTTCTTTTCATGACATGCAAACATCTTTAATGACACAGTCATCTCACAGTAATCAGTCCATTACACACTGACAGATAAAAGAACATCACTTATACTCACCTGTTTCAAAGCCTGAAAATCCACTCAAACACAAATATGAAACCGATTTCATTCGCTAAGGATCACATTCATCCTCAAATGTTTCTTAAGTAGCTGTGTGTCCACTCTTCAAGTGCTGAATTAACCTTGAATTACCCTCATTAAAGTGGAGGACAAGACAAGGACACACACACACACACACATACACACACACACACACACACACACACACACACACACATACACACAGTGAGCTGAGGAAAAAGACTTAGAGTTTACTTCTGGTACAAAAGACAAAATAAATACAAACACGAACAAGAAATTCAACTAGACGACATACAAAAGCAGGAAAGTATAGAAATTCAGTTATCCAAAATGAAAACAGGTTTTGGCAGATACAAAGGAAAATATCCAGCTGAACAATGTGGTGATGATACATGTTAAGGTTAAAAAGGTCAAGTTAAATCATTCCAACTGCACCAAACACAGTGTTTTAAATATGACTTCAGTCATATTAATCCCTTCTTTCAGTCACAGGGAAGCACTCAGTCCATGTCACGTTAGTTTAAAGGCATATAGGGCATCACGGGCTGGAGGTCAGTTGAGAGCATAGTTGAACTGGTTGGAGAACTTGTCATGTTTTCTTCTGTCAGCTTTACTCATCACCTGAGCAACTCTGCGCATGGTGCTCCTGGAGAGGAGAGGAGAGGAGAGGAGAGGAGAAGGGCCAAATGAGGAGGCGGAGATGAAAAGATAAATACAAATGAGTGGTAACATCCTTCCACACAGAAACAACTGAGATCAGATCTAAACATGCAAACAAAAAAACACCAATATCACTGCAGCAGCACGCAGTGGCTGTACGTACTTGTTGAAGACTTTTTTCTCGAGCCTGGAGCGGGACGTGTTGGCGTGCTGCTTCAGATCACTGAGGTTGGGGAACTTCTTCTTCTTCCCTTTCCTTTTTTTCCCCACTTTGTCAGAGCCCAGGTCTTCTCCTGTCGCTGCCTCTATGTCTCGCATCAGCTCTGCATCACGCCAGTCTACAACAGAAAGAAAGCAGATCTTTAGCTTCTCAGCAACTTTTTTTTTTTTTTTTCTCATACAGAAAAAGAAACGCCTAACGGGGCTAGCTGGTCAGCATGCTAACCTCAGTAGATTTCTCTGTCTCTTCTCAAAAACTCGACTAAAATGTCTTTGTTTTTTGTCGATTAAAACTAGACTGAAACTATCAATGTTCACAGGAACTTAAAATGTAATTAAAAATAAATGTAGAAAAACTAAATCCAATCATTTCAAATGAACGGCGGGCGGTGATGAACTAAAACTCGAGACTGAAGCCTACGATAGAGTTAAGTTCACAGCAGCGACGGAGCCGAGTCAGGTCTTTGTGGGTTTACATCATTTGAATGTAGTTAAGTCCTTCATTCAACGACGACTCTCTGCTGCAATTACAGACTGAAACTTTCCCAAAAAGTCATTTGACTGAACCGTGTAATGAAGTAATTGCGGCCGATAATATAAATGAGCTCACGCTGCCCACTTTTACAGACCATAAGAAGTAAACAGTGTGTTGTACAGGGCTCATTTGGATCCAATTCTGGTGTTAATGAAAAGTGTAATGTCATAATTCTGGGTGATAACGTAAAAGTGGCTGTAATGCAGAGTAATGATGATCTAAACGCAGAGACACTTCTCCTTAATGATGTACCGCCGTGGAATTAGAGATAAACCTGCAGTAATGCAAAGTAATTACACTGTGATTGTGATGGGATTGAAGCCGGGCTCTCTGCTGTCAAAACACTGACCCCAGCTCTGTGTGTGTGTGTGTGTGTGTGTGTGCTGTTATTAATCAGCCGCTCTGACCCTGGGTCTGACTGGACCTTCAACTATCCCTCATTACACACACACTCACACACACACACACACACACACACAGGCACAGAGGAGCGGTAATTGAAAAGCAGCTGGTGTATTTAGGAGACTCATTACTGCTAAAAGAAGAGCAGCTGCATTTACATCGTTTGTTTTTGTGTGCGCCCGAAAGGTGTGTGTCCTCTGTTACTTTGTTGTTGTTCTGATCTCAGAGGGGTTTGGGAAAGAAAACATGAAAGAGAGAGATGAAAAAGAAAATATAAAGAAAGAAGGAAAGGAATGAAAGGAAAAAAAAAAAAAAAGAAGAAGAGACGCCCACAAGAGAATGACAAGTCTTCTGAATTTAATCTGTGTTGCAGCAGGGCTCTTCTCTCTGTCAACACCTCTTAGCCCTTCCAGCTGGGGTCTCTGTGTGCATGTGTGTGTGTGCGTGTGTGTGTTTATCTGGGCAGGGGCCAGGCCACACACACACATATCCACTAAGGCATCTGGGGTCTTTGGTTTGTTCAGATGTCTCTCAGCTACGCACCACTAAGCACAGGGACCCTGTGTGTGTGTGTGTGTGTGTGTGTGTGTGTGTGTGTGTGTGTGTGTGTGTGTGTGTGTGTGTGTGTGTGTGTGTGTGTGTGTGAGGGAGAGAGAATGAAGCACAGTGTAGTAGAGCATCACCAATTCCTGGCATCTCTGTCTCTCAGTCAGCTGCAAAACCTTCATGAACATCAGACTCATTCAACACACTTTCACCGAAGCAGCCATTTAGATCAGACAAAGCCCCAACAACTCTGTGAGAAAAGTCCTTTTAAACATCTGTTATTCTGACGTGCTACTGTCTGTCTGTCTGTCTCTCTGTCCTGTCTGTGTAGCAGTAATTTTCTGGGGGAACTGATGATGGAAAACATTGAAGCAGCCTGTACTGTCATGGAGCAGCACGTCCACCTGTGCCGACATGTCTTGTCACTGCTGGTATTGGATCTAAAGAGTAAATAAGCGAGCTGGCTGTCCTGACGCGTGGCTGTGGGTATTAGACTTACACGTATAAAGGAGAAGGACACTGAATTTAAACACTGGAAGAGAATGGGAGGGGGGGGGTCAAAGGTCATTAGCTGGGACTCAGTGGACAACTGGAGAAAGACAGAGGAGGACATACGCATCTGACAGCAGAAACAGAGGTTACCATGTCCCACCATGTCCCACCATGTCCCACCACCTGTTACACTGGGCCTGCAGCTTCATATTTCACCTGATTAGAGCCTGACAGATCAGGCTACAGCCTGAGGTCAGGACCAATATTAAAAGTTGACAGTTCAAACAATTATTTCTTGTAAAAACATCTAAACACAAAAAGTATTTGTAGTAAAAATCCCTCAGATCTGGTTTGACCTTAGTGCTCCGTCCTCCGAATCACAGCAACAGAATGAATATACTCTCCACTCATGCTGAGAGTGACTGACAGTGAGCTCTGCTGTCTCTGTGACAACTTGGTTTTTTTTTTTTCTTGGGTAAAATCAATGCAGCAGCAGCAGCAAATGTATGCTAACACACTGCATACCGATGAATGTCTACTGAATTATGACAGTTACTAAACTGCACAGAACACAATGCAAAGCATTGTGGGTATTTCTGTCTTGGTCATTTAGAACAACAGGAAAAGATGTTTGACCGCCCAGTTCCACACATCTCACCAGATGATGATGTTCATCAGAAGCTTGGTGATGTTTCTCACTGCAGCAGCAGCAGCAGCTACTGGTACGACTGACAGGTACACTGAACAAGCACGCGAGCCCTCACCGGCCTCCCACCCACCAACCCAGCCAACCAGTCCTGCTCAGTGGGGTACCTGGTCAGAGTGGAGGCATTTCTCTCCTCTGGGAGTTTCAACATTCAACATTCTAACATAAAATACAACAGATGAGACTTAGTCAGGGATCAGGGACTTACAGGGTGTTTAAAGAGTCCTCCAAGCTTTCTCATTCAACTTCTGTTACTATTGTGTGTTACAGGAACATGCTATCACGTCACCAAACATGACTTATAGGTCACTATGAACCTGGAAACTAGAGGGATGAGGGTGTTGCAGGAGTGTAAGTTCAAATGTTCACACACATTCATACAGCACATTTACTAAAAAGCATAACTTCCCCAGCTTGAAGGATCAATAAAGTCTGATCATACAGGGTTTGGCAACAACCATGTTGGCTCCATAACCGTTGCTATGGAAACTGGTCTCAGCTGACCTTCACAGTGTCCCTCGCTGGCTGTTTAACCTCACTGTATTATGTATGTGTGTGTTGGTGTGTGTATATATGTTTATGTGTGAGTGTGTGATTGAAAAGGCAGAGGGAGCTGAGGCCAAAGGTCCATCAACTTCATTCAGGCCACTGTCCCCCCCTTGCTGTGAGATTGATTTGTGCGTTTGTGCGTGTGTGTGTGTGTCTGTGAGAGAGTGTGTGTCTAGGTGTGAGATTGACTCGTGGATCAATAGTGTTGTTGGTAACAAAAGATGCTATTTCACAACTCACTGGACTGCATGCCACGGCCACACACACACACGCACACGCACACACACACACACACACACAGAGATGGTGGTTAACAAGATACTGCAGGCAGCTGGTGGACATCCTGCAGACTGGTGACTCTCTCTCACTCACACACACACACACACACACACACACAATGTGAATAACAGACTATCACCACACAGATGCCTTGTGTGTTATTCTCCATTACAAAGTGTTACTGTTGGTTGTGTCCTCTCAGTCCAGAGACTGGACACACACTGAGCTGTGATGGACATTACTCACAAACTGATCTGAGATATTTAAACCACCGGCAAAAACTGTCCGAGCCACAAGACCACATCGGAGCGACTGTGGTGGTTACTAACAGCGAAGCTGCTTCGACACAAAAGACCAAGAGCAACAAAGAAACATGTCTCGAGGTCCACTCACGAGCTTTTATCCAGTGCTTTCAGATGTATTTCACAGTCTTCCTCAGCTTGCTCACTGAGGAAACCGACGCAGGTGCATTCTCCAGAAAAAAGCTAGTCATCGGACCTTGAGTTACTTTTTTTTTTGTCAAAAGCTTTTTGGAATTCATGGCGTTCACAGAGCTCTGATTTGTTGTCTTTGGATCTTAATGTATGTTTGCATTAGCATACCAGC
Source organism: Toxotes jaculatrix (assembly GCF_017976425.1). NCBI lineage: Eukaryota > Metazoa > Chordata > Actinopteri > Toxotidae > Toxotes > Toxotes jaculatrix. The sequence continues at coordinate 2,546,608 of NC_054403.1, read as the reverse complement.
TTTTGAGTTGTAAATGTATGTGTGAGTGCGTATGTCTGTGTCGCTCCTCACCAGGCTGCTCCTCCCTCCTCCTCCTCTCCTCCTGCTCCTCCCTGAGTCGGTCCTCCTGCCTGCAGGGTCGTCCCTCCTGGTCTCGAGGAATGATCGGGCCATGGAAAGGACACTGGGAGAAACACAGTCACCGCTCAGACACACAAACACACACACACAGTAACAGTATAGGACACTGAAAGACATATAAGTGTGTGCAGAATCACTGTGTGTTTGTCCCGTTACCTTGAGCCGGTCCTGCCTCTGACACAGATTTCCGTTACCTAGTGGAGCTCTGCAGTGATGGCTGACAGGAGTGAAGTTTCCAGGGAAGGAGATGTATCTGCTCCTGCTCTCTGCCAGCAGCTGCTCGTTCTCCACCTCTTCCTCCACCTCACAGGGAACCCAGAACTGATGCTGAGAGGTCGCCCTGCACATGGGAAAAAACATGGGACCACAGACGACACACACACAACTTTCAGCAATCCACATCTCAGACAGTTCAAGGCAGGTTTTATTTCGATCTTGGAATTCAATGTAAAAAAAAAATCTAATTGTTCTAAAAACAGCATGTGTCTTATTCAAACATCCACTGGATAGCTCAGTGTTTAAAACGAATGACAGTATGAGAAGCAGGAGAGCGTGCTGGCTTTATTATCATATTCTGTGAAAGCTCCAAGCGTAAATGTAGTGGACGTTTCAAGGAACTTTCATTACAGATACTTAACTTCTTCCATTCAAGCACATGCACTGACACTCACACAAACAAAGTCAGGACTGCAATTACAGATCAGAATTCCTCTGTGTCTACCAGTGATAACTTGTGTGTGTGTGTGTGTGTGTGTGTTTTTATTACTTGATGATCTTGCCAGCATTGGGCTGCTCCTGGCCCCAGTAGTACAGGTCCAAACCAAAAGGCACCACAGGAGCATCAACGGGCTTCTGGTCTGAACCGGACTGTGATGAACTGGGACCTGAGGAGCTGCTGCTGCTGCTGCTGCTGTAGGACAGACATGTTGCAGGGAGAGTTCAACCAGTTTCATACCCAATCAAATTCAACATAGTGTGTGTGTGTGTGTGTGTGTGTGTGTGTGTGCTCAATAGACACAGCACTACCTGCACCATCAGCTGAGGGCATGATCTCTAACCCTATCTTAAAGGATGCTGTGGGATTTATATGAAAAACACCAATAATTTACAACCTAACTGAGCCATTTAGGCTAGTACTTGTGTTTTCATATTAATGTTCATAATTAAATTCACTTTTCCTAAAAAAAAAAAATATATAAAAATGTTAATTTAAGTGATTATCAAACGACAATGTAAATCAAATTTGCAACGTGCAGAAAAATAAATCCAACATGCTGTTGTTCATATTGTACAGTCTGCTATTTTCAGTCACACATTACTCAAAGTTTAGCTCATAATGCACTAGAACAATGCGATTCTTACTCAAATTAAAGAATAATAAAATAATAACAACAAGCTACAGAAACCATTGAAGTTCGTATATGTTAGACTAACAGTTCCATTGTATTAATATGTAAGTCATTTTCTGGTGTTTGAGATATAATGAGATCAGGTGAGGACAAGAGGGAAAGGAAGTAAGTATGGGAGACGGTGGGTTTATAAGAGGAAGTTAAAGAAGGAGGAAGTGGCAGAGGCAGAGGTAAAATGGAGGACTTGTCACCTGGACTGCGCAGGCACAGGGAGGTTCTGTCTGATGAGGCGCAGTGTGGCAGCTGCACAGGTCGGATCCTGCTCCTCTTCCGTGAGTCGCTTCAGACGCCTGGAGGTAGAAAAGGAGGACGAACACTGAGGGGGTGGAGCTGCTGGTCTCTTAGCCGGAGGTTTTGTTGGGACGGGTGCTGCTGAGGTAGAAGGAGAGGGATCCAAACCTGTCGACACAGACAAGAGGAAATTCAGATTCATCAGGTTTAGGTTAAGGAACACGTGAAACATTTCACTTCCATTCAGTCCATGTTTTGTATCATTACTGAATTTTTAGGGGTCAGGGTGAGGGGTTTGGGAATGTCAGGGAGTGTCCTCACAAAGATAGAAGCACAAGTATGTGTTTGTGTGTGTGTGAGTGTGTGTGTGGTCACACACCAGCATCTCTGGGGACTGATCAGGACTTAAACACACACACACACACACACCCATGCACACACGCTGCAGGTGAAGATCAGAGGGAAGCAGTAAGCTGAGACCCGCCAACATGCTGATCCCACACATAATTAGGGCTGACTTCGATGCTTCAGTGATTCAATCATTCCTATGGTACACTAAGCAAAAGACTCACACAGTGGACAGTTTTAAAGTCTTTTTTTTTTCTGTTTGAACAGTAGGACGTGCTATTTGCATATTTTCACCACTGTTTTCACTTTAAAAACTATTCAAAGAGAAAAAAGTCAAACCAGCTGATTTCTGTCTGAACACAACCAGATGAACGTATATAAATGTAGAAAGAACAAACACTGGATTCTAAGAAACATGTTTCCGACAGTGTGTGTGTGTGTGTGTGTGTGTGTGTGTGTGTGTGTGAATCTGAGAAACATGTTTCCTTGAAGCCATGTGTTAAACACAAGCCTTTTTTTTTTTAAGGCTTTTGAATTTAAAGAAAGAAATTGGTCTTCACCAGAAATCAGCTGGTCTAAGTTTGACAAACTCACAAAGTTCATGCTCAGCTACTATGTAATTCTGCTGGCTGGATCAAAGTTTCATAGCTGAAAGTCCAAAAAAAAAAACGCAGCTGAAATAGTTTCAGTTAATTAAAGTAGAGATGAGATCATTAGCTGATCACTGGGGATCAGAGATACTCCCCTCTAGGGCTCCTGAGCGAGTATCACTCTTCTAACCAATCAGAGAAGGCTAGAGTCAGGGGTGAGAGCAAACAGCTGTCAATCAACATGTGAACGCGCTTCTGGTCTGGTTTAGCAATATAGTGTTAACACTGCTGGAAGAAAAGGCTGAAGAGAACGGAGAGTGAACCAACAGTGAAGCTGTGGGCTGTAAAATCAAAACAGTGAGCTGAAAGAGGCTAAAGCGCTCTGTAGAGCTGAGGAGAAGGACAGAGTGGGATAATTATCTGAGGGCTCATCCCTATGAGCAACACCTTCAACTTCACACACTGTCTCCTGATACATTATTCATGTTCAGATATTAATTGGTGCAGCTTTAAGAGTTTCTCCTTCAGTACTATTTCTGGCAGAGTAGAAAAAGCTTTGAAACACAATTTAAATCTTCTAGTTGGGGAAAAATTCAAATTCATGAACCTATTATTAAATCGTGGTTATGGTGCTGTCCCCTGTGTCCTACAGTACATGTTCACATGTTTTAAATAGCTTATATAATGTTGTGATACTCAGTGTAAAAGGCTTTGGGTGAAGGAAGGTTTGCTGCACATCATGCAGTTATAATCATTTCTGCACTGCTTGTTTTTTGAAGTGAGCCAGTCAATAACAGCGGTCAAGTGATGGCCCATTATCCCAGCCTCACTCCACCTCACCTCAGCCCCTCCTCCCTCTATCATCCCTCCTTCTTTCTCTCTCTCTCTTACTCTGTCGGACGGTGAAATACAGACTCAATCTTCTCAGACCTTTTCAAACCAAATGGGAAAGGTTTGTCAGGATTTCATGGATGTTACAACACACACATCAATGTGAGGACAGTGGTGTAGTTGTGGTAGGACTTAGTGCGTGCGTGGGTGTGTTTTCTTTTGGTGGTGTCGGGGGGGGGGGGTTAAAAGAAAAAGAGAAGAGAAGAGAAGGGGGGGGGGGGGGGTTACAGGGACAGAAAGCGAAGAGGAAAGGTGGAAAAGGGTATTGATTTTCGTGGGTTAAGCAGGGCCTGTAATTAAAATGTTAATTTGAGAAAGAGAGAGATAGTGTCCTGACAGCAGAGAGAGGGATAAGACGACTGATAATCAGAATGACAGAACAGGACAGAGGGGAGGAAAGAGGAGAGAGAGGGGAAGAGATATACACTTGCTGAGCACTTTATTAGGAACACCTTATTAACACTGGGTAGATCCTCACTTTCCTCTCTTGGAGGAGAAAATTACTGATCATGGCAAAAAAAAAAAAAAAAAAGTCAGTGACATTGGTCTGAATTCTCCCTGTTATGAATGACAAGACTCCAAAAAAGGATTTTCATATGAACAAAACCAATGATGCACATGGATTTCTGCAGCTTTCCTCCATACTACACATTTCTCTACGTTTTCCAAAAGAGGTGCATTATTCTGAAAAAGATTCAACAACTTTTATAAGACAGGTACAACCAATTTCATTAGCTAAGTATATAACAATATTTATTTTGAAACAAATGTGGACACACACAGTTATCTTAAATACTCACTAGTACACCATATACATATAATCCCACAGCTGAAAATAGTCCTCGACAAATACACTGTTTACGACGGGCCCATCTGTTTTGGGAAATTACTTTGAAGCTGAATTTATTTATATTTCCAGCGAGATGTTAAGTGTGCACGTGCGTGTCTATGTGTGTGGGTGGGAAAAATCTGTGTGTGGGGCTAATAGGGGCTCATTAACGAGGTTGCATTGTTAATTTGGTATAGACCCTGTAGATCGTAATGATCTAGCCCACTAATCACCCTGACACACACACACACACATGGCTGTTTTGGACCCATCAGATACAATCTAATTACTTTTGTGTCTAACTGGTTAGTAATGGAGGGAGGTGGGAGGAAGGGGGGGGGGGGGGGGGGGGGAGGGCCGGGCTCACAGGTAAAGAAGAGGCTCGGTGTGAATGTAATGACTCAGGAGGGTGTTGGGGAGTACACATCAGGGATCAAAGGCCACCTCACAGCCACAACAACAACATGGCTGACCCAGCAATAACAGCACAGCCAACGTGTTCTGTTAGGGTGTCATTAACACAGACATATAAATGCAGACACACGCATAAACATATAAATTCACATATAAATCTATATGAGTGACGGTGAGAGGCTTGAATATGGCTGACAGAGCAGCACTGTCGGAGCTTTAGTGTTCACTGTAGCCTGGAGCCTTCACGTGCCTACTGATAATGATATTAACAGCATTCAAATTCCATCTAATATTTAGAAAAAAAAAAAGATGTTGCAATATAGCTGACACAACAGTAAAATGAACAGGAGGTTGCTTAATGACCTGAGCATTTAACCTCTAACCTACTGCGCAGCCTGGAGGCTAGACAAGATCCATACGAGTCCAATGGTGCATTGGTCTCATATGGAGGAACAAGTAGGAACAAGACTATAACAGCCAGTCATATGTAGCGTGCGACGACTGTGTGTGTGAAGGTAGATGGATGTGTTGACAGGACAATATCCATCAAAGATACACAGGGAAAAGAAACTATCGGTCTCCATTAAAAAGCTTTGATGAAAAAACACACACTCAACTGTAAGAACCCAGCAGGTGAGACTAAGCTAGTTCACTAACTTACTCACTGGGGTGGTGTCATTCCTGTTCTCCATTTCCTTCCCTGTAACATCCAGCTGAGTAAATAATCAGACCAGTTGTTGGAGTGTACAAGCATTTTTACACTTTTGATGTAAAAGCAGGATAATGCCAAAAAGCTAAAGTCTTCTCAAACAGTGAGCTCAGTGAACTTCAGTGTCTGCCCCCCCCCCCCCCCCAGTCTCCAGACCTGAATCCAGTAGAACCCCTCTGGGATGAGGTAGAACAGGAGATTGGCAGCTTAAATGATCTGATGATGCTCAGAGGAAAGTTTTCAACATCTGTTGGATCCATGAGAGCAAAGGGAGGAACTACCCAGTCTTAGTGTGGAGTTCCTAATGAAGTTCTCAGAGAGCGTAAATTAAATATATAATATCTTAAATAACTGACAGAAAACCTGTCATAAACTGGGGACACAGAGTTTGAATAATGAGGGAAGTTAACAAGCAGGAAGGGTCTGGAGAAAGACACTAATGTGTTGCATTCTGGGAATTGTAGGATTCTGGAATTTTTAAGCTTGACTCATATGCATGATATCTTGCCCTGTTGCCTCCATTATGGTCAGTCATGGTCACTATTTGCGCACATCTGTAGGTTTAAGGTAACACATGCATGTTTGTCTGTAGTTGGACTTACCATACTCGGCTCGTAGATGCTCAGGAATGTGCGGCTCATATCCCTCTTTTTCTGGAACGTCATCGAAATCGTCATCATCATCCTCTTCGTCTGAAAAAGCCTTCATCTGAGGAAGAGGGGGTGGGAGTGGGAGAAACACAGAGATGGACACAGGATAAGCTAACACAACAACACAACACAACACAACGGACAAAAACAAAAACTCTGAGGAAGCATGAACACAGACTGTGGTGGTGTTACACTGGTCTTTTTAACTCCCCACTTTTTGACACACAAGAGAATCTCTTTGGTGGATAAAGCAACGTAGCGATCAATAGCCAACCCGGTGGACAGACCTCACGTCCTGCACACAATGGTGGGCGTGCCATCCATTATCAGCGCATCCCAAATCCAACTTGTTATCCTCAAAGAATGAGACAGTTCTATGAAATATTATCACGGGTCATGCAGCCCTCCAAGGGAATTAGTCCAAGTAGATCCTCCCCAAAGCATCCACCATCAAAGAATCTAAATCCTCCATTCTCTGTGTGGTCGCAGCGTCCGATAATCTAATCTGTAGCCATCTCCTTGACTGATGCAAGCGCACACTTCTTTACAGTCTCCATGTCTGTAAGCAGCTTTTCCTTTTTGCCTGGTATACATGCCACTCACACCAGTTCTCATGTGATGTGTCTGCTCGTAACACGAGGTTAGCTCCAAAATCTTGTGGCGGCGTGCATCAGAGCCCAGTGGGAAAGTGGCGTTGAAGTTACAATGGTTGTCTTAAGTTCTTTACATACTGATATGCACTTGTGGAGGAGTAACCACACAGGCCTCACATAGACAGTCTGTCTGTCTACAGCTGAATTTCTTGAACTTTTTGTTTTTTGAAAGCAGAAAGAGATATTTTGTCAAGCTAACCAAGCTAACGTGCTAGCAACAACAGGACCACAGAGGAGCGGAAGGCAGCACAAGTGTTAGCCAACGATGACTTTTTACATTGATTGATCTGGGACAAACCCAATTATTTCCTTTGGTTAACTAATTCATTTTTAAAGCAATAAGTAGCCTACTCAAAGTGCCGGTGCAAAATTACCTCACGGGCCGGACACGGCCCCAGGGCCACCAATTGAATAGCCCAGCATTCTGTCAGTGAGTGTCCCCGCAAAGATAGAAGTACAAGTGCGTGAATGTGTGTGTGTGTGTGTGTGCGCGTGTGTGATGAGCTGCTATCAACGCTAAGCAGAATTTATGGTTTTTAATTTTCAAGTGAGGTTGTTAGCCATTGGCTGGGCTACAATGCAGAACACAACAGTCCTATACATACAGGGGTCATTTCCATAACACAAATGTGAGTGTGTGTGTGTCTGTGTCCTCGGCTGTTAAAGGCGTAGCAGCAGCCACCACTCACACACACACACACACACACACACACACACACACACACACACACACACACACACACACACACACACACGCTCCAGTCTTGCAGCATAATAATCACAGTGATTAGCGTTATGAGGAGCAGTAAAAACCTAACGTTAAACTAACCTCTTGTTCCCCAAGGCCTCTTTTTCATTAGTGTGTAATACCTGTGTGTGTGTCTGTGTGTGTGAGAGAGAGAGAGAGAGAGAGAGAGAGAGAGAGAGAGAGAGAGAGAGAGAGAGAGCACGCTCGGAGGTTGCTGTGTTACTGCTGATAAAGCCCATTAAAATGTTAGAATTAGTTTACGAATGATGAGTCCTTAGATGATTACTGAAACACACACACACACACACAACCGAAGCATAGGACAGTCAGTTAACCATGGCACAGTCCTGTACACACATTTTCATCCAGCACACAGCAGAGACCAATTAAAACACTTCATATTACAAATTTCACTCTTCAGTTAACCAGCAACTAAACAATTAATGCCTAATTAGTTGTCGTTAACGCAGCCACAACGAGAGACATGGTGGGTGGTCTAAGAGAGAGGGGGGGGGGGGGGGGGTGTTTCTGATATTTAAGTATACACATACATGTGTGAAGTGGATCCTATTTCAAAGCCTCTGAAAGTAACAGCTCATTGCTCTGGGTGTATTCCTCCTCTGTGTCTCTCTGCTGTCAAACGGATCAGACCAAATCATTTAAACACTTTATGGAAAAAGACTTTACCTCCTAAATGAACCACTAACGAATTATTACAAACACTGATCCAAAGGTGTTCATATTACACAGCACTTGATCGCTGCTAACTAACTGCCTGCTCAGATATTTAACTGAAACAGCAAAGGCTGTGTTTCAGTTTATGGTTCAATAAACCGGTCAGGCTTTTGAGTAAATGGCCAGTACTGACCAAATATAAAGAAAGCAATGAAGGGGCTCTTGCACTTATTCTTGCTGATGCAGATTTGCTGTTATTCCATCCATCAGGTTTGTGTTTTCTCTTTTCATTTATTCTATGTGTGTTCCTGCCCACCGAGTGAACTCTCAACACTTCCCACCGGCAAATTAAACCTGGCGTGTGCTTGAAACTAGAGCTGAAATGATCGGTCAATTGATCAATTAGTCAACTAATAGTTCCTAAAAAAAAAAAAAAAAATTAGGAACTATTTTGATAGTTGATGAATCACTTCAGTCATTTTTCAAGCAAAAATAGCAAAGACTCACTGATTCCAGCTTCTCCAGTGTGAGGACTGTGCCACTGTAATCTGAACAGCTTTAAGTGCTGAGTGTTGGTTGGACAGATGATGATCAGACAAGTCTATTAAAGCATACAGACACTTTAAAGTCTTTAATGTATGTGTAATTTTCCTCTTTTCTTCATTTTCAACTGGGAGTTGTAACAGTAAGAATTTCCCTATGGGGATTAATAAAGTTATTCTGATTCTGATTAATCCAAGCTCAAATCAGACTTTTCATGTCTGCAGAGCCTCGTGGGTCCAATTTAATTTCTGTGCTCATGACAGTGAGCTTATACATTACGAGCTGCATGACGTGTAAAAGTCTACTTTGAGGAAATCGACTTATTATCAATTGTTGTTATTATTTTTAGATAATAAGTGAGTCAGCTGCTGTATGAGCCACCCTGTAAACTGTAAGGTGAACAGTTAGAGTGTGTGAGGACCAGCTGCAGTTTACAGGACTGAGACTTTGGTATCTATGAGAGGGACAGAGTGATACACACGGATCTGAGCTCTGTTTGTGTTTGTTGATGAGATATTATCTCTGGCTACGAGATGTGAGGCCGTGGAAGTGGAGCGAACGGAGTGTGTGTTCTGCTTTATTCAGTCCGTCCCTGCCGGGGAGCGACCACAAGCCTAACAGCTGTCTGCAGACATCAGGCTGATGTCCTGTCAACACAAAGAGTGCAGAGGAATCAGTGCACAGATGTCAGTCTCTGTCCTCTCTGTGCTCACAGGCATTATTACAGTGGATAATGTGACACGCTGCCAATAGCATTGTTACACAAGCTTTGTTTGAGTAACACAATGTCTTGGTGCTTACCACACACACACACACACAGACACACAGGCAGTAACTTCTTCTTTTGTGGTACACCCCTGTGCTTAGCACCACAAACACAGCCTCCACCTGACCAACTAGCTAAACACAGAAAGGTATGAGCTTGAATCTTTATTGAGGGATGGACTATCTTGGGGGGCCAAACTTCCCTCTTTTGTACTTTAGGTGGGGGTCATGTCCCCTGCCCCCCCCCCCCCCCCCCATAGCAGTGATACGCCTACCTGGTCCACAGTTTCATAACCAGAATATGTTTACAATTTAGCCTATAATGTGCACTGTGCACAATTTTATATACAAGGAAGCAACAGTGTTGTATATAAGCTCCCAGGAGAAATGTAGAGAATCTCTTCATGCAATGATTGTATTTATCTGATGTGATTTAACCATCAAGAATCAAATCAAATTGATTCTGGACTCAGTGAACAGAATCAGGAGATCAGTGCCTGTATTCAGGCCTAGTGCCAACTCTTTGTGACACCATATTGACATCAAATTTCCAACGCTCCTGCTCATGTTATGAGCCACCTGAATGTTTTTGTTCAACTGAGCAAATCTGTTACAATCTGATAATCAACGTCTCATTTATGATGCAAACCAAAGCTTAAAACTACTACTAAAATGGACCTTGTGTTGGGATTGTACTGTCATTGTGTTTCATGTGAAACTTGTGTTGTGTCTTTATGTGTAAATGGACTCATTTTTCCCTTTTGCAGAGCACAAAGAAAATATAAATGACACCAGAACACACGGAAGTCGTCACAAAAAAGAAACAAGTGAATTCCTCTATTATCATATAAAAATGAAGAGACTTTCTATCTCTCTCTGTGAAAGCTGTAAAGCGGCAGAGAGTAAGAGGTAGTAAGGTAAAATTCCCCTGACTCAGATAAAAACCCAGCTGTTATTACTCCAAATGATCCTTTTAATCTGAGAAAAGACGTTGCACAGATGGAATGTGAGCTGTGAGATACTGACACCGGATCGTATTTATTTCGGAGAGAAAACCGGAGAGAATGCTCTTAAACAGAACAGTAACACTTTAAACACCAAACTAACTTTCTCCATTACTTCACTCCCACCGCTACACTTATCCTCACAGTACCATGGATTCACACACACACACACACATATACACACAGATATAGTCTCTATAGGTTTTGTGCTTGTCTGCTTTAATCCTAGCTGGTTTATTCTGCTCTGATCAATGACCTAAGACTAAGAAGTGATCACCCAGCTGGAGGAAAATCCTGCCCTAACATCATCCCTTTTTCCCCCTCTTTCTGCCGCTTTGTCTCTAATTCACCTTAATTTAATCCTGATAGCATCGAGTGCTGTCGGCCGGCCTGGCAGAGCTGTAAGTCTCGCAGCAGAATTAGCTTTCCTCCAGAAACATTTTGCTGACGGGAAGCATGGCTAAAATATGGCCTCTATTCCCCCCCCCCCCCACATGGCTGCATGGGGTGGAGGGGGGGGTGGGGGGTGGGGGCTGCTTTGCATTTTAACAGAGCTTTGGTTTATTCTCCGGGACACACACACGAGGAGAAAATCACACAGTAGCACAGAGTAGTTCCCCCGAGGGAGATAAAAAACTGCTTCTTTAACTGAAACTCGAGATTTACCAGACAAATTAGAAGTGATGGTTTCAGTAAAGCAAGGCCATGTGTCACTGTAATGGGAAAAAAAGACAAAACAAATATTGGTAACTTTAACATTAAAAAAAACCAGCACAGATAGAAATAAAAATAGTTCCTGAACAGAGCAGAATAAATAAAAAAAAGTTGTTTAAGTAAAGCAGGTTTATTTGTTACTGTAATGGCAATGTTTACTCAAAGATAAAATATAGAAGGCTCCTAAAGGGAAAATAGAGAAGAGAGAAAAAGAAAGTAGTTCTTTAACAAGCCCATGAAGAAGAGATCTGTTGGAAGTATTTGCTAAAGTCAGGGCCATATGTTACATGAGTAACAATACACTAACAACCATCTACAGCTAATCAAGCTGATCAGGGGGGCCTGTGGAAGTGTTGACGTGTTGTTAACTAACTATTGTTTTCACTTTCACTTTCAATTATTTCCCTGATGAAGCGATTGGACTAATAATTTGAGAACTACTGTTGAATATAAGTGGCACATCACCATCCAGGGGAGAGATGTGCTTCCCGCTGATTCCTTTGTTAGTTTGTACTACATCAAAAATAGTTTGAATAGCAATGTTTATTTGTATATCCAATCTTGATTGTCAAAATTTCAAGATCACTCTTGGCCTTTGCTTCATGTCACAAAAAACATGTACATCCGTGCTGAATGTTGGATACTTGTTCTACGTTGTTGATGTTGTTACTACGTTGTTGTAAGTAATTTAGGTTGGTATTATATATGAAATATTGATGGAAATCAAGTTATTACCTTGTTCACAAAATGGTTATTTCAAGTTAAGAAATAACATTTGATGGGAAGACTGAAATCCAAAGGAGTGGAGGCTGTTATGGCAGCATATTAATGCCCATTACATGATGTCATTTTTTTTGGCTGTCCACATACTTTTGGTCATATAATGCAAACTTCAGCAGGGAGAAAGCTCTACAGCTGAGAAACATCAGTATGTTACTATTTCCACAGGTGTCTTGCTTATTCAGCTTCTAAGGCATCTCACCCTCTTTCCGCCCCACCCCTCCTCTCCCTTAAATAAGACTCTTATCCTTTATAAAAATGATGTGAGGGCCCCGCCTCGGACAACTGCTCCCCTGACTTCATTTGTCTCTTGGCAAGTTTGATGGCACTGCATTTAAAAACCCATTCAATCTTATAAACCAAAAATTAAATGTAGTCGACTGTGATGGGCACTCAGTGCATCTGCTATTTATATGCTAATGTACACTCAGCCTGCCAAGGTCTGGCAAATTATTACTGCACAGCCATAAGTCAGGTGTGTGGCGGAGAGGGGAGGGGCATGTTAACCATCACACACACTCACAGAGAGGAGGAGAGAAGGAGCGAGGGGAGGAGGAAGAGAAAGCACAGGGAGATGGGAGGAAGGGGGGGGGGGGGGGGCGACACAAGGAGGTGAAAAAAAACCTTTAGAGATGTCTCCATTGTCTCCCCTGACAAGTTAATATAGCTCTCCACCTGGCTACACACACACACACACACTTGTCTTACCCTCTTTATGAGGACACGCATTGACATAATGCATTCCCTCGCCCCTTACCGTAACCTTAACCATCACAACTCAAAGAGTCCTATAAAGCTGTGTGGACTGGCCAAAATGTCTTCACAACAAAATTTGTCCACACAACCTCAAACACACACAAAGTTTGCGCAGCTACCCTTGTTAGGACATTACACTGACTTCCATTCAGTGTGGACAGCCTAACCCTAACCTTAACCAGGACCTCTTTAGGACCTGGCTTTGGTTCCTATGAGGACTACTGGTCCCAACAAGGTCGGTGTTTATACCAGAAAAGGTCCCAAAGAGGAAACAAAAACACACACATACACACACACACACGTGTGCACACACCCTTGGCAACTAGATTATTTCATTCTACATTTAGGAGTGAAATGGAAAATGTCTTCTGGGAATACTGAGTGTCTCTAATGCCACGATTATCACAAGACATTTCCCTTAAGAGAGGGCAAGTGAGAAACAATTAGCTTAATGAACACATTATATACAAATGCATTAATAAACACACAGTCATCTTCCCGAGAATATTGCACATCAATATCGCACACACTCTCTCACACAGATATGAGAGCTGAGGCGGTAACTAAATGAGTGTAGACTATGGACTGTGTACAGCATGATCTGAGAAACAAGCATCTTCACTACTTATCTTTACTTTTCATGCACCTCAAACCTGATACTGTGCCATTTTAACAGACTGTTGCTGACTGTTTTACTGCTACTGTTACTGAGTCTGAGACACCTCACCTGACTGGGGAATGGTTACAGGTCCAAGGGTAAAAATAAGTGATAGACTTCCAGCACTGAATCCAGAAATTAGTGGCCTGCAACAGAAGACTTCAAGTGAAAGGTTTAGGAGGTGCTGCCTGCTGACACTCTGGTTCTTACTGAAGAAGGCAACAAAATCTATAGTGAATTAGGACTTAAGTTAATCAGGATCCAAAGTCTGGTCGGACTCATAACCTTGTCTTACTTATTCTTTGATGAAATGCTTCCCAATTTTAAAATGGTGGACTTTAACCTTTGGATAGGAAGCCAGTTCCGGCTCACCTGTGCTGTGATCTGAAAACATTAAATATACACATATTTTTTGATCATTTCATATGCTAATATCAGATTTATCCATAGAGGCCCACAGGCTCCTGGTGCACTCAGAAGGACAGGGTTTCTGGCTCAGATATTAAAGGGGTATAGGAAGTATAGGAAACTCTTTACCCATAGAACTCTCATTGGATCATGAAGTAGATCATTTTAAAGTCAGGTTGAAACACTTTTAAAGAGTTATTAGTCACACAGTCATCGAAAACAAGTTCTAGTACCAGCCCCCCACCTCCCTGCATTTTTAACACTTTGAGGAACATTTTTGGAAATATTCTAAATCAATCTGTGACCTTTCATCACCACCTTGTTACGATATATCCTTTTTTTTTTCCCTCCTTCTTCTGCTGAGGAGACTGGAAGTCTGCTGCCTCTTGATTGATTTCAACATATTTACAAACTAATTAGGCCTAAAGCTTCCATTGGAGTCTGACCTATTCAGGGCTTGATTTGCCAACAACATCCCACATCTCTATTACCACCTTGCACTCCTATTCATTACTACATAGAAAAGATCCCATGGGATCCCAGACTAATGAGAAAAAAAGCTTTCCCCTCCCCTTCTCTCCATAGCCTCTTCTCCACTGCTTTACCCCATTATACTCCTCCACCCCCCCCCCCCCCCCAATCCCCCCCAGACACACACACACACACGCACAGAGACACACCCTTTGTCTCTGGGGAGCAGTCAGCTTATATGATGTATAAGGTGACATCTTTATTTCACTAACCTAGCTTGGCAGGTCTATTAGCCAGTCCAGAGCACTTCCAAACCTTTCCCTGTCAATGAGCTTATTCTCAACTGTCTAGTCCACTTCCCCCTCCCAGCCTGTCTCAATCTGTGATCAAAACGGTCATTATTATACATTCTCACCTACTGCCATGGTGAAATTACACAGTGCTATTCTTCATTTTACCGGGGGGGGGGGGGGGCCTGAAGGCTCTGTGAGGACACCTAGAATGTCCTGAAAAGGTGCAGGGACCCCTCAAAGACCCCTTGAGGGTTTGTGGAGCTCATGAGCGCAGTTAGTCGTAATAATTCATATATAATATAGTAATTGTTTGCAAAACTAGGTTGTTCAAGTTGCATCAAAGCGGTTTAATGTGTGTCAAAAACAAATGAATCACGATAAAACTTTGTGAGGAGTCGGACCGGTTCTCTTTGCTCCTTTTTTTTTTTTTTTTTTTTTTTAAATTCAGATTGAATTTATGTCCTAAAACACCTCACCAATCCGCTCTGACGTGTCCAAAAATAAAACGCTCCTAAATCTTACATTTTTTTCCTCATGAAATAAAATCAGCATCAGGATTATATTATCTGTGCAGTGCATTATCTCATCCACTGTGTCAAAAAGGGTGGTGACTGAAAGCCGTCACCAGTCGTTTAACAATAAAGATATGCTAGCATGAACTGTGGGTTAAAAAAAAAAAAAAAAATACTTGATTAGACCTGCATGGACATATGTGTACATAAGATAACACATTATGCCCGTGATTCCTGTGTGGAGTCAGCACCCTGCCCTGACGTAGCAGAAACACTGCATTTTCTAATGATAGGGATGACGGATGATAGGATGGAGGCCTGCAGGAAAACCTGTCTAAAATCTGCTCATCTGTTAAACACGATTTAAAACCTATATTTACACAATATCCATTTCTTTTGGTATAGTATACTTGTATTAAAACTCATGTTCTGTATATCTGTAGTTGTGTTTTTAGTCTTGCCCTCTTCCCACCTGCTTTACGTCGACCTTTCCTCTCTGATCAACCAATTTATTATGGCGCAATAAACACAATACCAAGGTATTCTATGAACATGTAATGTGTAATAACAATGAAACAAAGAAATAAAGAGAAGCAAAGAGAGCAAGGGAAAAACATATAGTGTACAACTGAGAGAGAGAGAGAGAGAAAGAGACATTCATAGAATGAGTGTCCAAATGAAAAGGAGGGAATGTTAGAGGAAAGAAATAGAGGGATAGTCTTTCTTTGCTTATCTCCAGTGAGAAACAGGCGGCCACATCCATTGTATTGTGATAAGATGGGTTATCAGCAGTAAACAAGGCCTGGGCCCCTGTTTGAATGGAGCCCAGAGTGACTGAATACACTCTTAAAAACAGATATGTTCAAATAAGTCTGCATGTCTTATCCTTTTCTAAACACAAGCCCATGTTTTCAGTTAGCCGCACTCTATGGGATGCGTAGAGGATCCTCCTGTCAGAGCTCCTGCTGAAAACTCCTTTCACGTTTTGTGATGTAGAAGTGATGTAGAGGGAGAAGCATGGGCCTGAGGTCCTAAAAACTATGATGTTTCATTTATGTTTTAGTTTTCTTGCATTTTGAAGGAAACAAAATCTTTATTCAATTGTGAATCGGTCCAAATGTTAAAACAGAAAGAATTCAGGGGTGAAGGAAAAAACTAAGTGCAGCCTGTTTGGCTACACTCTGTGCTAGAACTGTACACTTTTCCTGCAACAACAAACAAAATGCCACCAGCTGAGGGTGCCAGGGGTTGACCAGAAATGTGTAGAACCTGTGGGACATGCCGGCATCAGCATGAGCTGACATGCCCAGCTCCTATTAAAGACATTACTTAGAGCAATGCCTTAGATCCGCTGGTCAGATGACGTCCGATAAAATAAGCTCCAGCTATTTGTCAATATTTTGCCCTCAACCTCCTTCTAAGTGAAAGCAAAGTAAGAAAGTGAAGGACTCAGTGGAAGTTAGCAGATGTCTGTCTGTTATCTATCTATCTTTCTATCTATCTATTGAAGCTTGTCAAACCACTTAAATCAAAAGTCTAACCACAAATTTGGCTTGCACAAAACATTCAAATATTCTGAGCCCAAGAACTCAACCGTGAAAAAAAAAAACCGGCCCTGTACATTACTATTTTCAGTAGTCCTCCAACTTCATGTAGATGCTTCTTTACTCAACTCCCCCTCTGTCTTATTCTATCGTTCAGTAAACGAGCCTCTCTATCTGCCTACATAACACTCTTCAGCTCTGTTATGGGAGACTGTATTCAGAGGCCTGCTGAGAGAGAGAAACCAATCGTGTGGTGTGTCAGCAGCCCCGATAGAGAAGGTACCCAGTAATGGAAGGCCTTTTAAGGCTAAAAAGGAAAAGCTAATTATGATAAAGGGGCTGTAAGTTGTGTGGTTATCGCAGTGCTGGGCCTGCTGGTGCAGCAGACTGGTCCCTGACAGTGATAACCAGGCAGAGCGAGACGCCCGGCGCTCTGTCACTGTCACTCTGCCGCTCTGTTCAGCTAAAGATGGATTTACACGCTACAACTTTTATGTCTTTTTTTTTTTCCAAACTCACAAAGCAGTTTGCATTCATTGGTCTTTTAAAACCTGAACTGCAGCCCGCTGGTGATTGCTCTTGGATTTGTTTTCTTTGTTTTGTTATTTTTCTGAGTATGCAGCAAGGATGCCACCTCTTAAACACTTTCAGCACCAATTAACCCATCTCAAATAAGCAACGGGTTCAACGGAATATTTTCATAACTCATAAAATTTAGTCCAAACATCACTGGTCTGGTTAGTTTGTGCCTCCATTTCGAGCCAGCTCAAACAACTGCAGAATGACGATGCTAAGCTTGATACAGAGGCGCCTCGATAGACATATCAGCTGTCAAGGCATGGGGCACATTAGTGGTAGTAAAGCGAATGAATGGGTACATCCTCGCCCCCCCCTTGCTCCCCAATTTCTTCTCCCTGTCTCTGATGCATTATGCATTATGGCCGTGCCTCTCTATCGCACCTCTCCCAAATGTTTTGACTATAAATATTTCCATCCTCCCTCCTCTCTCTCCGTTTCTATTACGATCCCTCTCTCTCTCTGGGAGCCCCACGGAAATGCATGAATGAACAGACACACTGAAGAAGAAAACAGGAACGGTTCAAATATCACAGAACAACACTGGGGTGTTTCAGTGAGTCTGAGGAGTACACGACATAATAAATTATAAATCTAAATACAAATATACATTAAATATTGAAAATATAAATATAAATAAAGAACATGCGACAGGATTTGGTCATCTAACATTAACCAGCATTATGTATTTTACTTTGGTAGAAAGTAAACAAAGAGCATTTATTTATGTTTTTATAAATTAGGCCTTAACACTTAAAATTGCTGAAATAGGTATCAGACTATATTTTAAGATATATCCTGTGGCACCTCAGTTACTGACTTAATCCACTCAAGCAGAAAGCATCACAGCCTGAGTGGTGGCAAAGCTCTGAAGCTGCAGCTCTCACACTGGCCACTAGATGGTGTAGATGAAAACTACATGAGACTGAAACTAGTGCAGGATTCAAACTTCCTTTCTGAGGGTAATTTGGAAAGGACCAGTTTTCTAATCCCCTTTCTTCCTATGTTTTTAGGCTTGATTGCTTTTTCCTTGTTGAACATCTGTCATTAAGATGTTCAACAAGTTCAGAAAGTATTCGCATCAAACAAACAAGAATATACTAAACAAACAGCTGGATGGCTCATGCAAAACATGCTAATCCAGGCTAATGAATTCCAACGAAGGGGAACCCAATTAACACCCCACTCCTCTAAAGCTGTTCCATCGAGGTGCATGGATGTGTAACATCTGTACCATCAGCGTGTGGTAGTTTTGTTGTCTCACCTCTGATTTCTGGTAGAATGCTGCCATCTGCTGGCCACTGGCCGGTACAGTATATAAAAACAGGGCTAGAGCTGTAGTCAGTACTAAAAAGTGTTTATCTGACCATTAGCCATGAGTGATTTCCCTCCATGTGTGTCTAAATTAGATAAAAAAATAAGGATTATGAGCTTACCCTGAATTTTTTATTTGACATACAGGCATGGCTAAAAGTACTGGTGCCTTTACACCTCAATCAAACAGTGCTCCGTTCTTCCTGATAAATGCTGAAATTCAAAGCTCCCGTCTCATATAAACCTTCACAGGGTGCCTTGAATCTGAGCAGGGTGCAATGAAATCAGAAGAATATCAAGGCGCTGCGGAGCAAAACATCCTGCCCGGTGTCAGAGAGCTCTGTCTCAGCCAAACAAACAGGATAATGATCCAAATCATACTTCTACAAGCAGCCAAGAATGGAGGAGAGGATGGACTGTTCCAAAATGGCCTGCTATGTTCCTGATCTAAGTCCAACTGAACATGCAAGGAAAGAGCTGAAGGCCCCCATCAAACCTGAGAGAACTGGAGCAGCTTGCTCAGGAAGGGGTTGCCAAACACATCTTGTCATACGTTAGTGAGCTAAAAGCCCAAGCACATTACTTCATGTGCCTTGAATCAGTGTTTGAATGTAATATCGTATGTAAACTCACCACTTTGCGGGCCCTGGTCTTATAGTCGATGTGCAGCTCTTTATGCTTTTGTAGCGCAGCTTCTAAAGATTTCTTCAGGTCCAGTGCTCTCCTTAACAGCTGCTGCTCTGCACCTGCTCTAGTGAAGACCTAAAAAATACACAGACAGGTTAGACAGATCCTAGACTTTCCTAAACAGCAAATGAAAAATAAGACAGAAAAAAAAAAGAGGTTGTACACTGCAGAAGGTTTGCATGGTAGAATATAACATACTAAATTAGCAGTAGTAGTAGTAGTAGTAGAAGATATATAGTGGTAATCTTAGCACTGATCTTGTAGACATATGTCTATCCCTGACATGCTGTACAGTTGGTCTGTACTGACCTGAACCCAGCCCTGCACAGCTGGTAGGTGTTTGGTTGTTATCAGTCTGTGGAGGTCTACGACTGTGGAAACCACCGCCTCATTGTCCTCTGTCTCCTTCACATGAAGACCTGAAAGGAAAAAGGAAAAAATAACATTTAACTGTCTAAGAAAAAAACATGTTTTAGTCCTGGTACTTTATCACGTGTAAGTGTGCTTGGTAAACTGGTTCAGTGAACTGTACATGGGTTGTACCCACCAGGACTGAGGTTCAGGTCCAGGCTGTAGGAGTGAGAGATGAGTCCTGAGTTTCGAATAAACATGTCTTCATCAAAAGGCTCCTCCTCCTCTTCACTACTTCTCTCCTCTTCCTTGTCTTTTTCCTCCTTTTCCTCCCCCTGCTCTTTCTGAATCTCTTCCCCATCGTCCACCTTCCCTCCCTTCTCCTCCTCCTCCTCTTCCTGTTGCTCATTCCCATCTCTCCTCTTCTCATCCTCCCTCGCCTCATCTTCAGACATTTTCTCCTTCTTTCCCTTCCCTTTTTTGTCTTTCCCTCTCTTCCCCTTCTCCATCATTCCTTTGTCTTCTTCCATCTTCTCTTCTGTCCCACTGCTTTTCTTTCCCTCCCTGCTCTCCTCCCCCCCTGGATTCATTCCTTCTTTTTTATCATCCCTCACGTCTTTGCTGCAGCAGGGTTGTTCATCATCTGATGGGCTTTCAGTGGCTGGTTGGGAGTTTGAAGGACTGCTATTGACTGTCTGGACGTCTGTGAGGCCAAACTCAGGGAAAAGTAGGCTCATACAGGATTCCATCTCTGTCAGCGTTGCCTTAATTTCCAGGTACGACTCTGAAAAAGAACGATCTGGATGAGCCAGAACAGCCTCAGTCTTTCTAACAACTATTATAGATGTCAAAGAGCTGTATCTGGATCCCTCCTGTAATTACACTGGACACCACTGATACACTAATACACTGACAGTCACTGTACCATCAGCAAATCTTACAATATGCTGATTTTCATGCAGACTCTGGCAGTCATTAGTATAGAAAATACAAAGAAAAGGGAACAAACAGCAAGCCTGTGGAGAGCCAGTGGAGGAATGCCTCACTTTAGCATAAAATTCAAAAAATACAAAATAAAAATATTCAATCTAACATTAAATTTTGAAGTCACATACAAAAAGTCATGGTTCTTCACAGGACCACGTGGCCTGGGCCGTCAATCACAGGCAAAAACTGGGTATTTCTAGTTCTTAACCAAAGAAATCAATAGTTATTATCATTATTGCGATAATGAATTAATGATGTGCTGTTTACCTTCCATGTCTTTGGATGCTGCCTCCACTCTCTCCTTGTAGATCCTGTCCATTCTTCTTTGCCTTTCCTCCTCCCTCCTCCTCTCTGCTACTGTCCTAGCCTCAGCATCCTGGAAGTCCACCTGACACCGGACATTTCAATTAATACAGGTAAACACAGTCCCAGTAGACGGGCAATTTTACTTTCAAAAGGGAGAGGACTTATACTTATATTAACATATTGATTAATATTATTAACAACAGACCAAATGATCATGTGTAATGCAAAGCAGTTGCTCTTAATGATGAACCCACAGAGAACTGTTACCCAGCTGTGCAGCTGTCCTCAGTTCTAGGAATAGTTTTAGCATCTTTCAGCTCATTGTTTTCATTTCATGGTTCCCTACTTTACTGTTCTGGTTCACTCTGCTTTTATCAGCTTCATTTCCAGCAGCAGCAGCAGCAGCAGCAGGCAGAGGTTAAACCTCTTCTAAAGCCTGCTGTACACCACCTGCCTGGTGAACATAATGGAGATTCTAGAAGCTAAAGAGCACGACTCCAAACAAACTGTAGGGAAACATGTTCAATATGACTCACCTGAAAAATCACTATTTTTACACAGTCAAATGGGACTAAATGAGCTGGACCACATCAAGTTCACTTGAATGTGTGGTAATTAACCTCAGCCAACATGAAGCTACTGACCAGTTTGTTATAGAAACACAAAAGAAAATTTTACAAGCATCTGAGGTTTAGTAGAAGTTGACTTTAGTCTCATTCGGTCAGCAACAGTGCATGTGGGGACTGAGTTTCAGGGTGATGTCTCTTACCTTCTTAACCTGTTTGAGAAAGTGGTAGCCCAGTGCCAACTTCTTATAAGCTGTCCCATATGAGGCCTGCCACGACTGTACAGTCTGGATGGCCAGTGACCTCAGTTTCCTGGCTACTTCTTTAGGAGGAGGGAGGGGCTGCTCTGAGTCAGTCTCCACTGTCAGCTCCAAGAACTCCTGCAAGAGGAGTAGAGGGGAGGAAAAGGAGACAGTGACGCGTGGTGTGTGGGGTGAAGACACAAGAAGGCGTACATTTTGCCAACGTCATTTGCTCTACCTGGAAGTTGTCTACCAGCAGCGTCCTGAAGCGGTGCGATCTGGTGAAGAGCTCGCTGGCTATCTGGAAGGCTGACAGCCGCACCTCAGCGTGTTCTTGGTTGAGCTGGGCCATCACTAAGTGGTACAGGTGGTCTATGCAGTCATCAGACACTCTGGGAGGAATGAAGGACAGATAGCGAGCAGGGATTAGCCCCATGATTGGTTTTTATATAGCATCTTATCTGTGATGTATCAAGCAAAATGAAGGTTTAACAAGGACACGCACAATATCCTTGTGACTAAGACTGAGTGTGGTTATACACTCAGCTGGCAGGTTATTGAGTACATCTAGCCAACCTAATGCAGTCTAATCCAGCAGCCCAGCAATAAATTCTCCTTCATGAAGGTTAGGATGCTGTTTTTATTGGAGCCGTTTTGGAGAGCTGTTGATTTGACTGTATGGTCATTTTGGAACGTGCGGTGTGTGGTGCTGTTAAACTGTGTCCATTGTTTAGCCTACCCTCATTGATTTGAACAGTGCAGTTCAAAAGCACCACAGACTACACCCTCCACAATGATCGTACTGTTGAATCAACATCTCTTTCGCCCAGTTTCAACAAGAACTGAACATAATGACTTTCAGCGAGGAGGATTTACAAACTCCAGCTGAGTGTTTATTATTACTGTGTGATACAGAAGATGTGATGCATTTGCTACACTGGTTGTCTGTGTGAACCTCCTAACTTCAGCCTAATTACCCAAGTTTTTTTATTGTAAGATGTTTAAACAATTTAATACTGGCACAAAATATGATCAAGTGTTATTGCTAAGGACATGTTGTACCATTCTGACTTTAAGAGCTCTCTTTTTTTTTTTAACACAAGCATAAACTGTGCTGAAAAAATGCACAGTAATGATAAAAATCGCCATTACTTGATATTACTTGGCAGCAGAGCTGAAGTCACCTGGCTGGCTGAAATGAAAACCTGCTTGCTCTCATCACTGCACAGGGCCCACTTCTAAAGCCCATCAATCCCTCTGTGTAGGCATGTGACATACTTGCAGATCTTCTTGATTTCCTTCATCTTATCCTGGTTGAGCTGTGGCTGTCCTGATGTGGTCAGCTCCTCCACCAGATCTGACAGCCGGTCCCTCTGTGACAACTCCATCACTATTCATTCAACACACCTGTGACCAGAGATATACTATTGACCAAAAGGCGTTTACCTGAAGTGAAGATCTCAAACAAAACCACCTGACTAGACAAGACATTAAAAAATAAATAAATAAATAAGTAAAACCACTATGACATTGAAGAAGCTGAATGTGAATCTTGGTGAAAACTACAATCAATTACACTTGTGAAGGGGAGTTAAACAAAGAAAGAGACAATAAACAAATGTTCCTATCTAAAATGTGTTGGGTAAAATAGAGAGCAAAACAATATATTAAGATGAGTGTTCTCTGGGGGTTACATTTACACAAACATAAGGTTATTACACTACTATAAAAGCTGTTATACCAAGTAAAGTTGAACAGCTGTTTATGTTAATTGCTTACGTGTCAGCTACACTATTATTGTCATACACACTAAACTGTTGTGTACAGCCGTATGCGGTTTGACAAATGACAGTTGATTTTTGAAGTGAAAAGAAATCCAACCCCTGCAGCACACATACACATTAAAATGATCCTTACTTTAAATACTTTAAAATAGAAAAAAAAATAAGGAGTAGTCGTACTACAGTTTGTACTGTATGCCCAGGTAGCGTTGGAGTATAATTCAAAGGCTAGCATTGTACTAGCTGCAATGCTAACAGAAGTAGCTAAACATATCCACAACTTACCAACTGGTATCTTGTTATAAAATAGTAAACCTCGGGAAACGTTATAGCTGTTACCTTCAAGTGAGTCGTGTGAGTCGTTGTCCATTCATGACAAAGGTCAATACACTGACGGAAGCTATTTTGCCCTGTTTACATATTAGTTTCCTTCGTTATGTAGCCTCTTCGAGTTAAATTGACATTTATTTCCGTTTGCCGCTAGTACTTCCGGTTCAACGTTTCATCTTAAAATACCGACAACGACACATTAGCTGTACTACGTGTGGAGCGATCTGTTTTTGTTTCAAGTGCATATAAAAGGCACTAATCCACTTTATATTAAAATTCTAGGCTGTAGTGGTGGTTCTGGTGAATTCTGCACCGGTTCTACTGAGAGGTCCATCTGAAATTTTGCTCCTGCAAAGTGCTGATGGCTGTGAAAGATTCATCAGATCTCAACTCATATGGTGAAATCTAAGGAAGACAGATATTTGCTTTCACATCACACAACTGTAACCTTGACAATTTGGAAGTGAAGGAAATGGGCACTGATTTTAATAAAAACACTGCATCATCTTAACCCGCAGTTACGTCATCACAATCCAAAAGCAGGACTACACACCAGATATAAATAGTAGATGTTTCTCAGATGGCCCTGTGTCAGTAGGACTATAGTTTCATTCCTTTTAACACTGAATTATTTCATTTAAAGGTAACCGTACAGGGGATCCCAATACTCACAGAGCATTTATTCCAAAAAAGACAACAACATATTCTTCACATATGAATTCGTTTTTAAATTATCAAAAAAAAAACAAAAAAAAAACACTATAATACAGCAGCTTTTTCAGAGCAGGAACAGCAGCCGTGGAATTAACAAGCTTGGCTTGTCAAATTTACACTAACCAACCAATGGATCCATCACCTACACGGTGAGCCCAGCATTTGTGTCCTCATAGGAGTACCCCTCGTCCTTGCACACAGTTGGGTGAAAAGTCTTCAACAACCTCAAGCAAGTCCAGTTTCCTTTGTATAGAACTTTGACACGCAGTTGACTCTTGTCTTGAAGAGTTTGTCTTTCTGTAGTTAGTCATGCACTTGCAGACTGGTTGTTTGGTTTCCAGAGTCTATTAGTCTGCATTGTGTGGCCATATAAAATGTCACTCTGTACAGACCTCTGCTCATTTCATTTTGACTTGCAGTGCATCTATAAGTTCTACAATCTCTGAAAAGTAGCTGTTCTCCTCTCCTAGAATCATTTCTGACTGGACCATTTCCTGGTACTGGTCTCGGAGAGAGAGCAGAAAGCCCAGCAGAGAGCCGTCTGAGCGATACTGATCCACACACGTCGGAGCCATGGCCAACAGAGCCCGCAGAGCCTTCCATGGAAAATGACACAAACACTAAGTTCATCTGTATAGCCAGTTATTTTAGCATTAAAGCTGCTTATCATTTGTCATCAACAGTTCTTTTGCTTTTCATCTACAATGTATCAGCCCACCTTCTCTCTGTAGTCATGCTCAGTGGACTCCAGCAGCTGTGGGACCATATTGCACCAGCCCTTCTCCAGCAGCTCCTCCTCCAGGGACACCTTAGAATACTGCTGCACACGCTCCTCATGGGAGGCATCCAGGACAGGGTCCAGACCTGCCTGAGAGATCAGCTCCTGGTGGAACAGACAATATCACCCTCAGAATCACCTAACAGTTCAGGTTCAGAATTCTCATTAAGAGTCCCACAGTCCAAGCATTTTATTATTTATTATGTCAAGAAAAATAAGGTTTGTTGTACCTTCTCACTGATCATATCATATAACATGGTGACAATGCGTGTTCGCAGAACTCCGCCTCCATCTGCCCTGAACAACTCTGACAGGACCTGTAGTCCCCCATGTGACAGGAAGTTATGCTGTGCATAGGGGAAGTGACGTAGGAGGGAGGCCACTGCAAACAGCACCTGACAGGAAGACAGAAATGTGTCTGTATACGCTTTCTGGACATTTATATTTAATAGTGACTAGGGAGGGGAGGTAAGTACCTTCTTTTTGACGCTTAGTGGCTGTGCAGTGGCCAGGATGGTTAACAATGTCTGCAGGGCTCCACTCTCCACAGCTTTCACCTGAACCACTGGGTTACTGCAGGACACAGACACAGCTGTTAGGAAGCTGACACTGATACTGGACACAGAGCTTCAGTTAACGTTCACATTAAACATCACATCAGACATGTGCAACTAACAGAGGGGCGACGTTGTTTCATACTGGTCAGCTACATGAGGGTGCTGAGCGATGTGTTTTGATTTTGTTTGTTGCTGTACAGCCGTAGTGGAAAGAAGCTGTGTAATTGGTCTGACATTAAGCTCTCCGGTCAGACAGCAGCTAAATTCACCGAACCTGTTGCTGTTTGTACCTGGCCAAAGCTGATCCCAGGACAAAGGCGGAGCTTTCCTGTAATCTGAAGTCGGAGCTGTTCAGACCTCCTAGAATGAACTGGAGACCCCCCATCGAGCACAGAGTCTGAGCATTATCCACCTAACACACACACACATACAGAGTTACAAACTTCAAAACCGTAACCTAGCAACTTCAGAGCAGATGTGCAGGATTCTGTGTGTGAGAATGCGGCGGAGGGGGGGGCTCTTCTGTCACCTGATGCACCAGATACTCCAGCTCCAACAGGATGCTCAGTCTCTGCTCTGTAGTCGTGTTGCTGCTGTTGAACTGGTCCAGCAGACGCCTCATAATCTAGACAACAACACAACACACTTCATTCAGCTTAACCAACAACTAAACACAGTGTACTGGTCACATATTGTGATTCTAACAACATGTCCTGCAGCTGCTCCACAATGAAAGTCTTCATCAGCTCTTTCACATCACCACATCGCAAACATGAAGGGTTTTGCACACAGCTGCTTTCTGACAGTTGTGATGAAGTACAGTGTTTGCAGGCAAAACTTACAGCTGAACAGAAGCTTCGCCATAGTTTCAGATCATAAAGTTAACACCATCTACAGGAAGCTGAATTTAATGTGCTGATGTATACCATTATCTACGCTTATTTCTAAAAGCATGATTGAAATTATAGAGCAACATCTGGAGTAGTGTCTGTGTCCACCTGATGAATCAGAGTCTCTTTTAGCTCTGTTTTTGGTCTCCACCAGCATCTGATTGAAATATCTGGCCCTTTAGCTGCTAAATGCTCCGCTGTGTTCACCAGCTACTCTCTGACTGAGTCTGTCTGCTGTTTGCTGCTGAGCAGGCAGTGGACTGAGGCTTTATCAGAGGTGTGTCACTGAAAACAGCTGCTGCTGTTAGAAACCAGGTTAATGAGAGAGCTGAGACTGAACCAAAGAGTAAAAACAAAACAATGAGCTGAGCTGCCAGCCATTAAAAAGCTCCTTACAGCTAATATCTAAGACTGACTCCGTTCACATTACACTTTCAAGACTGCAACACTGATGTACCTGAACATCTGTCTCCACCAGCAGGTCCAACTGAGCCATGTCCCTCTTTAACTCCTCTAGGGGGCGATACTCAGAAGCCACAGACTCCTACAAACATACAGCAAGGAGAAGACATGTATAGTTTGAGTGTGATATGCTGTAAAAGTGCATTTATTATTATTATTCCTTATTGTGTGATCGGTAAACTAATAAAGATGTTAACATCAGCCTTCTATTGATAACTGCTGGTCTGTGTCTTTGCTCACTGGGTTCAGGTCCTCCTTTATCTTCTTCATGGCCTTTTTCAGTTCATCAGGACTGAAGGAGGACTGAGTCTCTTCTCCCTCCCTGGGAAAGACAGATGTACGAATGATACAACATTCATATTTTATCTTTCTCCTGCCACCTTCTACACTGTGCTTTGATAATACTGTGAAGAACTCAGTTTTCAGGTAGAGGCAAACACAAGAAGACTCATGGCTGTGATCAGTGTCACTGCTGCTTTGACAAAGTACCCAACCTGTGCTCCTGTGTCCAGTATTTTAGCTGCTCTTCTCCCAGTCTGACCTCCCTCTGACCTGTCTGCAGATTCAGCCTCACATGGGAACCAGCCGGCACTGCCTGGCCTATAAAGACACACACACACACACACACATTAAGTCTGAAACAGATTACTATTTTATTTGACTGCATTATCCAGTAGATTACCTGGTTTGAGTGTTTGCCACTGCTCAGTAGGCTGGAGCACCTCTAAATTTCCCATCTCCTCCTTCTCTTCATCACCACCTTCTCCTTCTCCTCCTCCCTCTGCGTTCTCCACCACAGTTAGAGCAGAGTCAGACTGCACAGACACAGAAAAAAAAAATCACTGTATCTTTGGTGAACTGTCCAGTAACCTGCTGGAAGTTTTCATTTTAACTCTGAAAACCTAACCTGGCTGTATTTATTATGTCTGCTCGCATATTAGTTTTTGAGACATGGGTCTGTTTTATTTCCCCAGCAATGGTCTTAGATCAGCTCATCGTGGCCTGCTCACTCATGTAACCTGGCAATGACGCAGAATGTCAGACATTTAAAGATCGAGTCCAACATAACTCACCTTCTGGCCAACAATACCGGGTATGTGATGGCAATGCAGCAACAAGAGAAAAACCAGGGTCAAGCAGCTGAATGAAGCTCCTCTTGCTCTGCTGGATATTAGCCTCATCGTGACTGAAACACAGAATGACACACACTGTCATCACATGCTAAGGAGTGACAAAACCTGGGGCCTGGACTATAAGGCAGGTTCAACATATCCAGGATATCTCCTTGTTATCTGGCTTCACTGAGCCTAACCTTCGTCGCCCTGGATCACCTGTATCAGAGCTGGTAATCAACAGGCTCAGTTAACTCTGGATTTTTCCTCCAGCTGTGAAAGTGGCAGTGTGGACAGTTCCAAGTAACATCATCATCTTCCAAAGGTAAAAATAAGAAAAGTAAATAAGAAAATAAATTATTATGAGGTTTCCCACTGCTTTTTGCTATCCATCACAGTCTCCTCATGATATTCTGAGCTGCAGAGATGGAGTGAGAGTCAAAGCATCAACAGTGTCAGGAATTCTGTCAGATTAAAGAATCTTTGATCTCTTCAAATGAAGCTTGAATATTTACGATGTAGTTATTCCAGTGATCTGATTGGTCAGTAGTTGGGCTGTTGTCAGGTTTTGATCTGATCTTCTGAACTTAACCTGCTCCGGAGCAGGTTAGGTGTACAGCATATGTTACCGTGGCGATGTAACATGGTAAGAAATGCACGTCGAAAATCCAGGGTTAAACCTGAAGTTACCGCGCTCACCACACACCCTGCTTCGTAGTACAGGCCTGTGACCAAACTTCACACAAAAATCGGATGTTTTAATGTTTCCTTGCTTGTGTCTTTTGGGTTCTTTAGCATCATCTGTTGGAACTGGCTCCAGCAAATCCACAGTCCATAAGAGCCCAGATTTTGAATGGAGTTTGGCGTAATATGCCTCTCTCTAAGTGTGAGAGTTCACGGGCTACAGCTGGAGGGGCTGCACTGATTATCAAATGATCTTCAGTGACATACAATGATAACACCACTGCAAATACTAGGAAGTGTTAGAAAACCAAGAACAGCAACGATACAGTGCGCCTCAGCCTACTGCACCACGGCTGGAATAATACCCAAGCCATAGCACAGCTGACGTTATCAAGTTAGCAAACTGAGGCGACTGAAGCTTCGCGGGAACTCACCTGTTTCAGGGGGAATCAAAAGGTGAGACGCAGACACAGGCAGCGTGTCTCTGTCTGTGGAGTCTTCACTTTGTTTAAGTCCACGCAAACACACTGACAGTTCCCCCCCACACATCAGACGGCTTCCGCTTCCGTCACTGTTTACTTCACTGTCATTGGTCCACGTAAACGAGAGGCGTCACAGAAGGACCAGGCAAACATGACATCATCAAGTGTAATGAGTCAGTTTTATCTGTGGTCTTACATCACAACCCGCCCTCAAAGGGCTTAGTGTTTTATACATTACTCCTACTTATACACTGATTGTTTTAGATATTTACACACTAGTCTTTGTCTTCAGTGGCAATACTGGGTAAATAAAGAGCAGACTTATATGTGTGTGTGGATCAGATGAGATATACAGGTATGTGATAAGTATGTACCGGTAAAATAAATATGCTGTAAACTGCACTGTATATTGTGTATAATTTATTGCAGTTCTTAACATTTTATATATGGTTTAAAAAAAGAGAGAGATTTGTCTCCTGAATTAAAAATGATCATTCTTCGCCCTAAGACACATCTAGATATATTTCTGTAAGTTAGACTGAAAAAAACCCTTAAAGCTTAGGGTCAGGGTCCTGCCTGACATCTCAGGATAAGCAGGGGGTCACAGATATAAACCAGCATGTTTCATACCACCATGACCACTATGCAAAATAGTTTATTGCAATTTCAAATTTTTTTTTTTTAAACAAAATACTGAAGATAAACCATAACAGATGAATATTCATGTTTTAAAGAATTGGACACAGAGTACTCTGTTGCAAATGTTATTATACTGCAAGATTTAAATATACTGACAGTATAGATCAAATACAGAGAAATTAGCAGGAAAAAAGGGACAAGTAAATAGTAAAATCCAAATATCTGAATGAAAATAAAGAATGTGAGAGTTATAGCAGCGTACATATACAGCATCCACTGTGTTCCAGATGAGGCCTATTGCTGAGCACACTGGTTCTCCATACTGTTGTTGGAGCTGACGTGGATCATCTCCACTGCTTTCTGCTTCTTTACTCTCTCCTCTCTTCTGTTCCGCTGCTGGTTCTCCTCCATCTCCTTCTCTTTACAGTCAGTCATAGGAGAGCTTCAGGGACACCGACACAAAAACACAATCCAATATTACCCAATAATGTTCCTTAATTTTGCCACCTGCTTTGTTCAACTCTTAAACCAATCACTAAAGTCTTAGGGTTAGCTAAACTTGAATAATTTCCTTGTTTTGAGTTACAGCATCTGAGGTTCAAGTCCTGATGAGGACTTTAGTTGCATGTCATTTTCCTGTCAGCTCTCTAATTCTGAGCTTTAATCAGGAACATGATATAACAATATAGAATAATATCCAGGAAGCTTGAATCATTCATATGAGGGCAAATGACAAAAAGCATACATGTGTTCATTACGGTGTGATGGAATTTATTTATATCGTCTAAAACTGGCAAGACATTCAATGATTCCCACAGACACCATCTTTAGTGTATTCTGTTACTACGGTAACTCATTTGTGTCTATGCTAAAATGAGTTAAAGGGGTCTCAAACTGAAGGGAAGAGGACGGTGTAGAAAAGACAAACAGATAAATGAATGTGTGTGTTGTAAAAGAAATCCTGACCAGTGCTGACAGGACACACACTGACCTGAGGTTGGGGATCACTACAGGCTCATCTCCGCTGATCTTCACACACTTCGCAGCCCGCGGCTCAGTCGGCTCAGAACCTGTAACGTATGATGGGAATGATTAATGGTGCCGTCACATCACATGAAGCCAGCCCTTCATACTTCATACACATTGCTGTGTGCACACTGTAATATAACACTGCACACACCTTGAGTGGCGCTCAGTGCCTCGGCTGTAGGACAGATGTCAGCCTCAGGGTCTGCAGTCTTAGGTGTGACATCCGTCTCCATGGTAACGACCTGCTGCTCAACCTTTCCACATGTGGTTTCCTCAGAGGAGGGTGCGGCGTCCACAGGAAGTTTCTCTTTCTTTCTCTTCTGGATCAGATTCTTTTTTGCCTCTACAGACCAAAAAAATTGCATGAGGCAGCAACATTACCGACAGACTTTACCCTTTAAAATGCACCTGCAACAAGTCACCAGATTTCTGCCCCTTTGCTGCAGAGCTAAACCACCAGAGTCACAAGTCCAGTGTGCAAATGTGGGTTTGGTGTTATTCCTATACTTACCTTTGGGTTCATACTTGTGTTGTAGCTCCTCTACTCGCAGCTGCAGTTTGATCTTGTCACTCTGAGCCTGAAGCAGGGAACAGAAATCAACTACAATATCACACGAAAATGCATTGTCGCCTCTGAGAGAACTGACAGCAGAGGAGAGGTGCAGTCGGCAGCCTTTTTACCTGTTTGAGCAGCCGCTCAGAGGTGAAGAGCTTCCTCTCCAGCTCCAGAGCCCTCTGGCTCTCTGACAAAGACTTCATTCTCTGCAGGGAAAGCTCATCTCCCAGACGCTCTGCATCCTTACTGAGGACACACACAAGACAAATGTAAGATACAGAAAATGACATGATTACATTTGTGAAGCAAATTAGCAATGTGTTTTTGACAGCCAGAATTTCACACACACGTCTATGAAAAATACTCACATTACCAGACTAAAGGGGTCTTCCAGTGTTTTTGTGGCTTTAAAACGGATTTCTGCTACATTATAGGTAAACCACAGAAGTAACAAGAGCAGGCAGTTTTCTTTGAGGAGGTAATGTATAGTTCTACCCAGGTGAGTTACGAAGCATGATGGGTCAGTTTGACTCACACAGTGTTGTTGAGCTTCATTTTGAGCAGGTCAGTGTAGTAGGTTTCATCTTGGCCACCAGCGCCCTCTGCTGGAGTTGGATTAGATGGTTGAGATTTCAATATCACCTACACACACACACACACACACACACGCACACACACATTTTTGGTGCCTCACTTCTATAAATGTCAGTTGTTGAAAACATTAAATGTCTCCATAAGTTCATTTTACACTCATTTTTCTTTACAGTATGTCCATTTGTTTTTTTCCTTTCCAGTTACTATAGGACTTCTAGGTTAATAAGCACTTACCTCCACCTTCTCCAGTCTCTGTAGCTTAGTCATGAGATTTTGGATCTCCCCATTCTTCTCTGAGAGCATGGACTGGAGTCTCTCCAGCTGAGCAGGGTCAGCCCTGGAACCCTGAAGCTGCATCAGAGTGGCTATCTGAACCTGCACAACGCATGCGAGTCCACGGCGTCATTCTTCTCAGTTTTACACATTATCAGTATTACAGTATTAATCCTGTTGTTGTACTGACACACGGTACCTTCATGCGCTGCAGCTGCTGTTTGCTGAAGGCGTGTTGTTTCTGCAGGGACTGATACTGGACCTTCATACTGATCAGCTGTCTCTCCATCTCAGCACGCTTATCCTCCAACTGAAAATACAAAGAGTAAACACATTTCATTTTCAAGCCTTTTATGCCAAACATTTTGGTACACAATGACGTTCTCTGACGTGGCATGACTTGGTTCTTACCTCACCGAACAGAGAGTTCCCTTTGCTGTTGGGATCCTGGGCTTGCTGTAGAACCTGGTCCAACTGGATCTGGAGGTCCCGGTTCACCTCACGAGATTTCTGTGCCATGACAGACACACACACAAAGACACAGAATGTAAGTCTGCACAAATACAGACTTAAAATTAGACTTAAAATGGAACTGTTATTCCACAGTCTGTGTTGATAAATCCTGATGAACAAAAGAAGAAGAATATTATTGCACAGACCAGAGTTGAATAAACATAGAACTTAAAGACACTATGTTTTACCTGAGCTATTAACTGCACATTCTAGTTAATCTGTGCTATATTTACCTCTAACGCATTAAAACAGGAAACGGCCTCTTTCTCTCGCTCCTCCTTCTCCTCTGTGATTCGCTCCAGGTGACGCTGCAGGCTGCTATTGGTCAGCTCCAGCTGCTGCTCTCTGTACTGAGATTCCTGCAAAGTCTGCTCCAACTCCACCTGGTAGACAAAGCAAATCGCTGTATTCACTAATACAATTCTACATTACATTAAGTTGAAGGTCAAACCCTGTAGTTAAGATTTTCAGGGCATTAACAGTAACTGTACAAAAGACAGTTCCACTCCAGATACAATCAGTTTTAGCAGTTACGTCTGCCTCTCCTCACCTTAATGGCCTCCAGCTCCATGACCTTGATCTGCACCTCCATCATCTCAGACGTCATGGAGCTTTGGGTGTGTTCATTCAGAGCTTTCAGCTCCTCCATTTTGTTATTCAGAGTCTCAGTCTGCACCTCAAGTTTGTGTTTCAGCTGTTTCTCACTCAGCTGAGATTCCTCCAGAGCCGACCGAAGCCTCAGCATCTGCGAAATACAGACACACACACACACATCAGCCTTTACTTTATGGAACCAGCTGAATTACATGTAAAAAAAACATTGTTTCAAGTCACCTCCAGACCACAGGCTTTAATATTAAAAATGTCTGATGCATGACCAATGTATCAGAGATGGTGTTACGCACTCGCTGAAAGACAACATCCAAACAGTGTTACCTTAAAGTGATGGTACAGCAACTCAACAGGCCTTTTTCACAGCATTCTGACTTATGATAGTAGGAAAATCACAAGTGTTATAAATTTGTTTTGTTGGTTTGGTTTGTTTTAACGCACCTTGTTGTTGACCTCACTGAGCGCCATGCTGTGGCTCCTCTCCAGATGTTCTTGTTGTTCCTGAAGCTGCTGTCTCTGCTGGTGCTTCACACATTCATAGTCGGATTTCAGTGACTCCAGCATCCGAGTCTTCAACTCCACTTCCTTCTGCAGGGAGTACTTGTCTTGTTCGAGGGCCTGTGATCCACACATCACACAGGGACAGGTGTAGAGGTTTAAACCAATGCCTGGACAATCTACAGACCTCACTGTGAACAGTTTTCACTGGATCTGTGTGGTCCTGAAGAAATTGTTCCTGCAAAAATCTTGCCATCAAAGTTTGTTTTACAGTGGAAGCATTTTCTGAAGGGGACATCTCAAAACCTGGACACATAAAACGTACAGTGTCATACCTCAAGCGCATTGGTCATCTCCACTCTCTGTTCATCCAGTCTGTTTTGCAGTTCCATCTGCTGGTTGAGGAGATCTAAGCCAGCCTGAGCAGCCTGGTGGACCTGCTCCTCCCTCTCCCTCAGCTGGCTCCTGAGCAGCTGTATCTCCTCTTCTGCTGCCATCTGGACACGGGAGGAAAAAAGAGACGTTTGTTTCAAGACCAGTGCTTAAACTGTGCTAACACAGATGCAGCAGCTTCATACAGCTCACTGATGACATTCATTCTGTGCTAGCTTCACGTTTTCTGTTCTAACGCTGATGTTGAATAATGTGGTTAGCCGCCGTGGTTGGTGAACACCATCTCCTACATCCACTTAAAAATCGAGTGTGAATGGGGGAAAAAAATCCTTGCAGTCAAAGAGAAGATGTCCGTTAAGCACAGTACAGTCAGCTGGGACATGATATCAGCTATGAAATCCAAACAGCTAACAGAACCGCTTCTTATCACCGTCTGCCTGGTAGATACAGATGGTGTTTTATTGAATACTTAGCCCCCGATATCCCGACAATAATGGCGCTTGAGCTATTTGCCCAACTTGTTTCTTCTAACACAAAGGCGGTTAACTCTTCCTCCAACGGTCTCTCGACCGTTTAAGTTACTACAAACAGTAGGCAGTGAGAACTACTCAGTTACACGGTGGACACAGAATAACGACAACACACGAACATTTTTTTACCTCGTCAGTGAACAATCTTCTGTCAAACCCACGAACCGCCACAGTTTGAATCCAGGTCTAATGAACTATCGCGATACGAGATTTCCTAAACGACAGTTGTGCCTCTGACGGACGGGCGTAGCTGTTGTTGAATGATGTTCACTAGCGCCCTCCAGTGTCTGAGCTCCAACCAACACTTTATTGGCAGATAGTAGGAACAGGCTTTCTGACACATTTATATTTCAAATCAATGTCACTGTCCTGCTTGAAGCCCTGGAGACACAATATCCTTTTCTCATTTCCTATTTCCGTTGTCATTTTTTAAATTAGCAAACGGAGTAAACTGCACCACCGGTAATAATAATATGGTTGCTCTCCTCTAAGCTTTAATAAATTACTGCTGTCACATTTTTCCTGGAGTCATTAGCTTCTACACTTCTGTAGTGTAATGCCATGTTTGCAGGGTTAACAGACTACCTACTTGAACACTGTTAAGTCTGTGTGTGTAATAAATGCAAATGGAACAAAGCTAGTTTACATCACTTCAATTTAATTCAACCTTCATCAGATTCATTTTCCATGTATTACACTCTACCCAAATTTCCATATAATTCACACAAGATTTAAACAAGATTTTTACTGTCACATGAACATCTGTGTATCGGTTCATTCATCAGCCTCCTGTCACGCTCACATCACGTCATCACATTCACTATGAACTGAAACACTGGAAACAAATGTCTCCTGGTCGTCAACAGTTGGATTTCCTGGTGTGTTTTTACAGAACAATGTAAAACAAGTAGTGTTAATATTGTCATCTGTAAGGAATCGTACATCTAGAACAACTTAGACAATGCTGCTTTGTTCTTATATTTACAGTCAACAATTTGTCTTTTCTTCAAGCAGCAGCAATGGAGGCATCGTCCAGCTGTCGACCCTGAGGCTGACGAGAAAGAAAGAAAGAAAGAAAATTATACCTTGGAACAACGCTAGATATATTCACATTCACATAACAGTGAGTAAGGGGAGGTGCTAGCTCAGTGGTGTGTTTGCATTTCTGTGTGCATTACCTTGACAAAGATGCGTTGAGGCAGGAAGCGTCTCAGTGTGTGTGTGTTGGTGGTGGTCGGGCAGCGGGGCAGGCTGATGTTAAGCTGGGGCAGTGTTTGGTAACCAGCCATCAGTGGGTAGTAGTTATACAGCATCTGCTGCTCTGAGCCAGGAAGGATACGGAGACGCACCTGCACGCACACACACATCCACACACCCTATAAATATGTCTTCTTCTTCTCCATGTATTCCTTACTCAAATATATACTTTAAATGTCTGCAGGGTGAATAAAGGTGGTGCCAGGTAAACTGTGTGAAAACTGTAATCAAATTCAAAACCTGGAACTACTCCTGGGTCTCCAGTTAAGCTTGGCTTGAGAGAACAGCTGTACCTGTTTGAGTCCAGAGAACATGAAGGCATCCGAAGGTTCGACAGCCATCTCCACCTCCTGCACCAGAGCTGTTCTGTTCTCTATGTGGTAACGAACTGGAAGAGACTCTCTGACTCGTCCAAATGATGGTAAATCTACACACAAAAAAAACACAGACCAAAAAAAAAAAAAAACACGCAGAGAGAAAATGATACCATTCAATACAACTGGTGAAACTGTTGTTGACATGTGATGTCTGGGAGTATACTGACCAGCATGGATGTAGAGAGGGACAGACTCCAGGATGACATGAGGTAGAGTGACTGTAGTCTGGATGAGAGGACTGTCTGCACTGGGGGGACTTCTGTCCAACAGAGTCGAAACAGAGTTAAAACTGTACGAGCCTTTCATATTCGCCCATCACTCAACAACATCCCCTCAAAGTGTGCGTCTGAGTACACATACCTCCTCCATGATATCAAGTACTGTCCTGTAGCCACTGTGTTATTGCTGTTGGTCACTGGTGGACATTGGAGACAGAAACACTCACTGGCACACTCACCTGTCTGCAAAACCACTGAACAGATACACACACACACACACTGTTATAGTCATGATTTACATTTCACTTTTGAATTACAGCTATGAATCTAATAATAATATAACTTTGTAATATAACTTTTAAAACTCAGTCAGATACCTTCCTGTAGCTGTGACTGAAGCTGTGGTGTGTTGCTGGTCATAGTTTGGAGCTGCAGAGAGGAGGAGGCCAACAGAAGAGGCCACGGAGACGAGGAGAAGATGTCTGTCATCAACAGGAAGGGAATGTCCACTGCTACCCGGTCCAATGGCTCAAACTGCAATCATACAAACACCCAGGGACAGCAATGGTACCACTTCTTATTACTCTCATCAGCCATGAATCAAGAATTGGATGCCTGCTACATAACAATCATGTTGTGGCTAACAGTGTAAACCAACCATCTGAACACTGTCAACATGGTTCTGTTTTTTTTTTTTTTCTTTTTATCAGTTCCCTCTGAAGGACACTGCTGAAACAAGACAATGTTAAAACCTAGTATATGGCTGGACTGCATATGGACAATGTGCAAAATTCTCAATAGAAAGTAGCGAAAGCCTGAAAAGTTGCTAAACGTCGTCAGATGACGCAATATGCTTACTAGCCTAGAATGACATCATTGTGTTGTGTCTAAATTGTCAGCTGGTTCCAGCCAAGCAATGGCACAGCTTCATCACTCAGGGTCTGTCACATGACCCACCTTAGTACACCTGATTCGTTATACCTAACTGATGAAGCATGAGTTATATATACACACCTTGGTCGATACAAACTTGACGGACACCTCAAATGGGACTACTGTCTCTATGGTAACAGTTTCATCCTGGAAAACAACAGAGCAAGAGAAGAATAGACCGGGTAAGAAACGAAGCACTCAGATCTAAAACAAAAAAAAAAAATAAAAATGCACAGCACAACATGGAAACCACTAAACATGTGAAATGGGCAGTGGAAATAGAGTCAAGTGTTAGCTGTGTCTGCCAGTTTTGCTAACGTTAGCTTGCTAACTAGCCAGCAGCCAGATCAGCGATCAGGCTGTGGTGATTCTATCATTCGGTGTGGTTAGAGGGATAGAAATATTTAGATTTTTCAAGTTGGTACTGCTAGTCAAACACTGGGCTGATATGTAGCTATTAGCTGTGTTAGCTGTAGCCAGAAGACAAGTCCTGGTAGCAAGACCTGATTAAGCTTAAGTAGAGGCCACACTGTGAATGGGCTGCTGATTACAGCAAACATGTCCGTCTGATCAGCACGTAGCTATCTTCTTTTACCAGACAGCAGTCTCTAGAGTGGCTCTATGGCTCACTCAGATGGTGCAGTGACACAGTTCTCTACCTTATGACATTTGCAGACAATCTGTCGTCCTTCCACTGTGGTATCGATGCTGTAGGCCACGTGGAACAGGAACACCCTTGGTCCAGTCGACACACACCTCACATATACACATTTCTCCAACTAGAAAGAAATACACGCAAACACAGAGTTACAGCTTTTCACTGTGGGGAGGCTGAAGCTGTAGGCAAACACGTGTAGGTACAGTACACAAAATGCTGTGTTATATGAGTTATATGAGTTTCTCAGGAGAATGAATGTTAAACATGTCATTTGGAATGCGTCTGTACCTTCTCGCCTGGTTTCAGGTCTCCCAGGGGTACGTCAGGGAGCAAAGCAGGCGCAGTGTCGTCACAAACCTTTGAGCCATCGAGTGTTACGTGCGTGGTCTGGCCTAGATTAGCATCCTGGCCTGGACAGACCAATTAAGACAAACATAAAGTTTTGAGAAGTTCTTTCTGAGAGTGAAACAAGGTCATCAACATGAGTCTTATGTCTCATGTTGATGACCTGAATTCAGGTCAGTATGGCACAATCATAGTGAAAATGGTGCTGGTTTGAACCATGCTAACGGGACTTTTTTACATGTTGGGCTGTACATTTACACATAAATGTACAGGAAATGTAAAGTGTTACAATGTGCTAATAACTTTTTTCAGGGCTCTGACTGGCCAGCATGACTTTGCGGTTTAAGGTTATATCACTGTTGGTTTGGCATGCTGCTGACAGCAGTTTCTTTCATTTTCAAGTGGACGGAGATTTTTCTTTTAAACTGATTGTGTGAGCAGAATTTTTTTTTAAAGAACGAAGCAGGAAAATCCCTGTTTGAATCAATACGTGCGGACTGGGTCCTGGTGTACCTGGTTTGAGGCCAGCCGTCAGTTTGACATCCTTTGCCACAGCCTCCTCCTGTGACTGGACAGTGAGGCCGATGCAGTACATTTCATTGTTGAGTGCAGGAGGCTGATGGTTCAGCTGAACCGAGATCTTTGGGACTCTGGAGATGATCCTAAACACACAAACTCAACATTTCACATTCCTGTTGAAATCAGCGTAGTGTGAACTGTGAAAAGTGATAGGTGATGGAATATTATTTCCAGGAATACTGGGATTGTATTGTGTCTGAACCAAGCCTCACATGGTGCTGTGCTGCATGATCAGGCTGTCCCAGTCCAGCTCTGGCCGTGTGTCCAAACCTCGCCCCCATCTGCGTGACGACCTGCTGGCCTGCAAGGCTTCATGGGTAGAGGCTGCATCGCCACCCGCCCCTCTCCAGCTCAGGAACACACAGCGGCCATTCTCACTGCCCAACATCACCTCAATACCTGTCATCTAAATGAAAACAGAGTCAGCAACAATTTCTCTCTCATTCTCTCTGACATACACACACACACACACAAACTCACCTCGATCTTCTTGCCAACGTCTTCAGTCTTTGCTACAAAGCTGAAATTGTAGCATTTGGTTTTCCCCGGCAACAAGCTCATTCTCTCCTGCTCTGAAGACTCCACCATACACCACTGGTTGTACTCCTATACACACAAACACATTATTTTTGGCATTTAAGAGAGAACAAAAATACTTTGTGTTTTTTTTTTTTCTTTTTTTTCCCTTAAATAGTTAGGAAATCAACTTATGGTTACTGATTCAAATTACAGGACTGGGTGGGCTCTCCCCTTCCTCAAAAGAACTGATGTCAAATTTCCTTGGGCTACAGTCTTGCATTTTTTCATTACTATTTTTTAAATATATTTGCCCTTAGACAAAGTCCCAAATTATGACTGGAAATAAAGGTAAGGTACATTTATGATGCACCTGTCTGTTCAGAACTTGTTCCTACATTTGTCCAAAACAGATCACACAGTTAGAATACAGCAACTGTTTATACAACATGAATACCACCCCTTAAAAATTCATGTTCCTGCAGCATCCGAAGGCCAGCTATTCGAAGGTTCTTTTCTATGATGATCCTGTACATCCTGCTAGTGTTTTCTGTATGTTTATGTGTGTTACCTGGTTACTGAGGCTGACGGCCAGCTTGTTAAGCGATACAGGATGAGGACAGTCAGCTCGAAGGAAGACCTGTAGTTGGATGGGCTGGTCCACATGGAAACTGGGAGAGCAGAACCTGGCCTTACACTGGACTGGAGTCAGAGAGAGTAAGAAATGTTAGAGAAACCTATGTGCTCTTAAAAAATGATTTACAATCTCCATATATAATTGTGAGTTTTATACAAGAACGCAGCTATATGCTTTAAACAAGAACATTCCTTCAGAAACTCCCTCTTCGTTACCCTTAATGCACGATGCATAACTTTTCTCATTGTTTGCAAACCTCCATGTAGATTAAATGCATGGAGGAAAGTAATTAAACAGTATATTGGTCTTTGAGTGAAAGCATGTGTGTGTGAAGACTAACGGAATGGTATGTAGTCCTGCACTTCTATAGTGAGCTCATTTGATCCGGCTAAAGCCATGCGGTCGTTCCACAGCGACCTGGCTGCGCTGACAGAGGACAGATCACACTCCGGCTCAGCGTCAGGAGCCTCCTTCTGATGGAGGGATAAGAGAAAGACAGAAACAGAGGGGCAGGAAACAGTGGGAGAAAGCAAGAGAATAAAATGAATTCTGTGTTTGCATGTCTTGGCTGACCGCGGCCAAGTGTGGGACAGATAAAGTACAATAAGAGACAATCCATTTCAGTCAGAAGCTCACTTCATGGACCAGCATTATACCATGTACAACAGTTATTAACTTCATACATTTTAATACTGAATCCACACATTGCTTTGTGGTTAACTGAACATTATGTGTTGAGCCAAATGGAGTCCATCGACTCACCATCAGGACTTTGATGAGATTCTTCTCAATCCTCGCCTTCTGCTCCTCCTTCAGTGTTGAAGCTAGACAGGAAGTTAACAAAATCACTGTGTTTTCCAGAGTGGAGCACAAAACGATGCACAGCTCAACTAACTGGATTTAATCTATCCTACAAGAGGTGGATAAGAGTGATGAGCCACGGACGGATCAGTATTTGCTTACCTCTGCCCAGGAGCTCCATGCAGTATATGATGTAGTCTTTAACACTGGCCATCAGATAAGCACAGCGCAGAGCTGTGGTCAATATGGCCGTCAGGAGCCCCCACCATCGCTCTGTACGGTAGTCACACATCACGTAGTCCAAGAGCCTGTTAACGTAACACACACACACACACACACACACATGCACACACTCAGTCACCTCGCACCATTTAGAGATTTGAAAGACTTTTAAAGACTGGCTCCTCACTCATTTACCATCCACTTCCCACTGAGGATGTGTACAGAAACTAAAGTACGGTGCCCGGGTGTTTCTCTGAACACTGACATGAATATCAGAGGGCAGAAGTGTCTTTTACAAACAGGTAGGTCTTGTTCCTTACTTCAGGGCTTTGGTGTAGTCTTTAGCGTGGTAGTACTCCTCTCCCATCTGCACCACTAAGACACAGACAGAGAGATCAGAGTGATGAGGTTAAACAAAGTTTTAACAAAACAACAAAGACTATATATCAGTGCCAAGATGAGCTCTCTTCATCATGTGATCACCAAATGTGTACCTGAGGGACGTAGGTGTTATATGAGGTTCTACACGTGAAAAGGGAAATGCAATGATAGAAAACAGAGAGGCATTGTTTGTAAAACTGATTACTAAACACAAAGAGTGGAATCAGTTACAGTGTTTTCAACAATAATGAAATACAGCGCTCCTCATTTTGCTGACGGATGATTTAGGAACCTCCTGTAGAGCTACTAGAAGCATTTTAGTAAAAAGGACCCGTGGAGATTAAAAGAGCACAATAATACTCACTGAGGTGGCTCTTCATTCGGGGGCACTTGTACTTCTTAAACTGGGCGACAGCATTGCTGAGAAGTGCTATGATCAGCTCCTGTCAGGTCACAGGCAGAGGAGAGGAGCATGTTTTCATACACAGTACAGCCTGACAGTAGCTGTTAGCAGTAGCTGTGGGGGTAAACACTGCAAGGAAATTTGATCTCAGAAGATCAATATTTAACATCAACAGCAGCGTCTTTCTCAAGAGAGTGTAGATTTGAGTGTAGTTTTGCCCCTGGTACTTGGAATATTTTGTTCCTTTTTTTAAAAACATTCTCACTAGGAGAAAAGCACCAACTCAACTTAGAAATCCCCAAGGGATTAATAAAGTTCTATCTATCTATCTATCTATCTATCTAGTATTTAAAGTTATAAGGTGTAGGATTTTTTAAAACCTTGTTCTTCTAGCATCAAAAAAGACAAACAGACAGTAATGGATGCCTTTACACATAAACTACACCAGCGTACTTACAGAATGTGGTACATCTCTCTCTTTAATCTGCAGGGCCAGAATCCCTGTCTTCTCCTTCTCTGCATCTGGAGGATCAATACCTGAAGAACAGACGACACAGAGGTTTTGCCCATGCATTTCTAACATCATGTCATCATCATCACCATTTTTATGTTACAATGCTGTGCTCTAAATGATGCTATCTAACACTTTGTCTCACAACACTTTTTTTTTAATAAAGCTTTACTCCTTCATTAGAAAAAGAGTGTGTTAGTCCCTACTCTGGTGTCCTTGTCGCCATGGTCTCTGCCCATAGAAGTCCAGTCCTCCGCTCTGGGTGTCCAGTGGATCAGGGGAGGGGTAACTCGCTCCTGCCTAGAAACATAAACCGTCAATTGATCATTCAGGTAATTATGGCTAAAGTAGTATCTGTCATTCATGTCAAATTTAAGGTGGTAAATAAAGTG
The DNA here is from genome assembly GCF_017976425.1 of Toxotes jaculatrix. Classification (NCBI taxonomy): domain Eukaryota; kingdom Metazoa; phylum Chordata; class Actinopteri; family Toxotidae; genus Toxotes; species Toxotes jaculatrix. The sequence goes on along the minus strand of NC_054403.1, from coordinate 2,503,207 downwards.
TTGATATTTTTCTGCAACTAAATTATTCCGATTTATTGAGAGCTAACGCTATAGTGCACGTGCAGCTGTAGTAACTGATGTGCCAATACAATCTGTAGTGGCAGTACTAGCAGTAGTGTTGCTGGTCGTCACAGCTGAAGAGGTTTTATACCAGCAGCAGTATTATCACCTGACAGAGCTGCTGTGCCATCTGCTTCCTCTCCTGGCTGTAACAAGCAGCCTGCTGGTAGTAGAAACCAGGGTTCTGGGTCTGGATGGCTGTCAGCCCCAGTTTTATCGCTTCATCAAACAGCTCACCAAACGACTGGAACCTGACAGGAAATAACACATGAACGACAGGAAGAGTTGGTGGCACGACCTATGGTCATCAGAGGCAGGAATAAGAACTAGATCCTGGCACAAATATATTGTGATAACAAATTGTTTATGGAAGATAACTGTGTTTTAAAAATACTTTTGTTCACAATGTCTTCATAAATTCTCCCAATTACCCCTTTGAAACCTGCTCTGTTGTACAGAGTGGTTATCTGAGTTAGCGTAGCCTTTCTGTCAGCTCCAATCAGTCTGACCTCTGACCTCTCCCATCAACCAGGTGTTTCCGTCCTCAAAGCTGCTGCTTCACTGGATGTTTTTTGTGTGTTTCACAAACACTCAAACCAACAATCACTCAGTCACAGTCACTGAGATCACATTTTTTCATTCTGATGTTTGATGTGAACACTAACTGAAGATCCTGACCTGTATCTGCAGGATTTTATGGAGGAGCAGTTTTCAATAAACATAAAAAGAGAAACATTAAATGACAGCAGCACAACACAGCAGGACAATGGCTATGTCTATATCTCCAACCATGTTCCAAGGATTATTAACAGGTGGAACAAGTCATTCATTCACTGCTGCTGTTTTGGTAACGTAACATTACACTATGCTCCATCTGCTGTTGTTATTTGGCCATTGCATGTTTCCTGTTTCCTTTAACGGCCCATTCCATTAATGGAGTTTAAAAACTAACGTTACAGCCTGTTGGAGGATGTTGAACTGTACTCTGTTATACTGAGAGGTGTGCCCAATATTTTGTCAACCTTAATTCATATAGATGGGATAGACTTGTCCACAAGACAAGGACTGGTTTGCTAAAAAAAAAAAAAAAAACTAATGCTGCAGTGTTTAATTGTGTGCTGCAGTGTGTGTATCTTACTGTTTAGACATCCATGCAGAATGTTCGAATGCCAGTTCGGCACTGCCAATCTTCTTTTTACACAGGTCAATGTGCTTCCTGAACTGGGCTATAGCATCTAGAGGAGTGTTATGCTGGAAACACAGACGACAGATCTAAAGAAACAGGAGAGGGAGAGAGACATTAATAATAAATAATAATATTCATATATTTTCATAAAAATTTGCATTTTTATATATTTTTATTTGGTTGCCTCTAAAAATATCTGCCAGACCCAGCACACACACATTTCACTCCACCAGTGCCAAGAAGAACATACCTTATAGTTGATGAATCCAGCCATAGTTTTGATTTCCAACATGTTGGTCTCATGGGCTCTGAGCTCATGGACAAGACTGTATGCAGTTCTGTAATACCTATACAAAAAAAAAACACAATCATACTCATAAAACAGCCCAGGTACAAGCTAATGTTTAAGAGCTGGTAAAAAATAATTATTCTTCATAGGTCTTGGTGAGTAAAGGAATGAAGTCTGAACATTTCTTGACTGGTAATTAAACAGCTGTTCATGATTATGTTGACTATATAGCAACAAACAGCTCCTTTACATAGCTGAAGTAAGCCATTAAGTGGAAGACTTCATATACTGTGAATAACAAGAGTAAAAATTCAATTCAATTCATCATGTCAGTTTTTCAGTATTGCTTGTTTTACACAAACTTGGGCCACAATGGTAGTAAAACGTTATGTTACCATAAGCCCAAATGTTTAAATATGTTGGCACACAACAACCGTACCATCTTAGGGTTTTTATTCACTTCAACTTGTCAGTGTAAGCTGTATAGAAAACATTGCTGCTGTCTAAGTTCATAATGTCCTCGTGTGTCAGTAGAAATAAATTGGGAATCTGTGGCCTCAGACTCACTTGAGAGCATTCTGCGTGTCCTGCTTCAGCTCACTGAAGAAAGCGATTTTGAACTGGTGTCTGACAAACAGCAGCTGGAAACACAGAGAGGGATCTGCTTTGAGAAGCTTTGTACACTGTAGTTATTCTGCATTCATTGGCACAGATTTTTTTTTTTTTTTACCTTCTCTACTTTCAGTTAGTGGCCGTAGTGTGGTTTTACCTACCTGGTGTGTCGTCTTGTTAAGGAACTCCTTGTGCGATTTGACGCGACGAATCTCAGTGTAGTAGTACGTCTGAGCGTGTTCATAGAAGGCGTTCTCCAACCTGCAGAATCACAGTCATTGTCTGAATGGGAGAGTGCCAGGCCTGTAACTTTAGCTTCCAGCTTTACCCTCCAGTACCACTGCTGGCTATACAGTATTTACTAGATTAACTACCTTATAATGTAGCCCACCAAGTGGTCGGTGTGCGGCAGTACGAAGAGACTCTTGCCAGACAGATCACAGGCATTACAAAGAGCTGATGCTCTCTCTGACGCTACGAGGTCCTCTCCTGTACAAACATGAGGAATACCGATGGTTTAGCTTGATAAAGAGGATCACAATAAATGTGCAATAAAACAAAGATGTCATACATATTCCTGTGTGTTGTTTGAAATCACAGAAGACACTGCCACACTGTGAAACTGGTGTGGATGAGATGTGTCTGATCCAATATGATTCAGTGGAAGCCTTTACCTGGAGGTAGTGGAGTTTTCTTCTGGATTAGAACCACCGCTACCTTGGTGTTCCTGCCCTGAAGACTGGTCCTAAAGACAAACAAACATAATACAGATGACAATTTACTGTGGTTATGTTTCTGCTTGGGATGTGCAGGTGTTGGCTATATAAAATCCAATCTGTTCCCATTACTTATGAACTTATAAACTTGATGGCAGTTAAGACAATGCTAATCAAACATAGAAACGGTTCAGAAACCTGAACAAGTAACATAGACAGGTCAAGCCTGTAGCATCTTACTTGCTTTCTCACTGTCAACAAAACCTTTTTTGGAAGGAAATCAAAGACAAACTGACCTGACAATCTCCACTTTAGTGGCACATTCAGACTGTTTCTCTTTCCACTGTGGATCGTCCCAATCCAGCTCATAAAAGAGAACAACCAGAGCAGGTACCAGGTTCAGATGCTTATTCATCCAGCCTGTTTTCAGGATGCCTTTGGGGATATACCACTCATAGGATGTTCGCTAGACAGGCAGACAGAGAAACACTCAGAGAAAAAAAAAAGTCCACATACAACACATGGACTATAACACGGTTCTCACATAAAAAGACAAAGCTGCACAAAGTTTTTTCCCCAACATCTTAGCACTGACACAGAAATCTGCAAGTGAGTAAATACAAACAGAGACTGTGTTCCAATCACAGGTCATCTGTTGAAATGACACTGAAAATCTCCATCCACCACTCACCTTAGTACGACATTTGGGGTACTCGTGGTCTCCTGGGAGCACCTTGAAAGAGATGGGGACTCTGTCTGCTCGACGGTTTGCACAGAAGGCGTCCCAGATAGCTCGGTGCACAGCATTGTACACCACATCCAGACCGGTTAGAGCTACAAAGGCCATAGGCCGACAACATAGCTCTGGAGGAAACTCCCACTGGGAACCTGCCATCATGATGGTTCAACAATGGATACCCCTACACGAAACATCACAGGTGTCAGGATAGTGGTAACTGGATAAAATGAGTAATTTCAGGGTTCCTGTGTATGTTAAAATGTATTTAAAGAAGCATGATTAAGAACAGAATACAACATAAACCATTACAATAAACACAAAAGGGACAAAAACTGAATAAGGTATTGTTAACCTGACTATAACTAAACTTTGTAACATTCATTTCGTGTGGGACATCAGCGGAATATCACTGGATAATTACAAAACAAAACGCTAATCGAAGCACCAACCATGAACAGACAGAGGCTTTATGGGGAACAACTTGCAGGTCACAAGACTTGAAGGCTCGCACTAGATGAGCACAGTGAAGCTAATTAGCTGCTAACAGTGACACTTGTTTATGTCGTTAAAATTGGAGCTCGGCTATTTTACGTCCGTCTAGACGTGGAGACATTGCTCGCCCATATAGCACTCTACTGTACATTCTTAAAGTGGGTAACATGTTATATTTTATAGAAACCGTTAAACGAAAGCGGAAGTGAGATACCCTAGCTCGGCTTAAGCTACTAACATTACTGTTGCCCTGTTAGCATCCTCAATAAGCACGTATGAAAATGTCACTGAGTATGTCAACTCAGGGATACGTTAAGACAGCAACATACCTCAGATGCATTACTTCAAGTGAACTGGTAACGGTGCTAGGTACAGCTAGCCTGGTCCAACTAGCAAGCTGCTCTTCACAGATTGCTAGCAAACCGGTTAGCGTTAGCTAGTGGGCGAGGTTGCAAATCTAACAAGCAAATAAACGTCAGTGCAGTTTTCGTTTCAGGCTGCCTGACTTCGTTTCAGTCAAGTCCCAACTCTGTTCACCATTTGACAGCTAGTCACCGATGTGTCAACCTCGACAGAGCCAGAAAGTAGCAGATTAGTTCTACAGCTGTTGTTGAAGCAACAACAAACTAGCTAGCTAGTTAGCTGCCTTAGGCATAACTTCAATAAAACTTCCGGTTTGACCTTTCAAAATAAAAGGACCATCCAAAAAATGCATTATTTGCAAATGACTACATCAATTAACCAAAAACAAACAAACAAACAAACAAACAAACAAAAAACCGCAACATCTGGCATAATCTGTTCATCGTGTTAGTGTTGATGAGTTTCTGACAAGTGTCCTGAGTAATTCGCCCTCCATAACAGCAGATGGCGCTAAGAGTCAATTTAAACACGCCGGGAGGTTGAGCAGAGCAAAACCGATTGAACAGCCACTGTGGACAAGCGAATGACAGGTTTCTATGGACAAGAAATTGGCTCAAAATGTGAATTACATAATTATAAATGAAAAATAAGATCACGTGTACAGTGATTTGTGTGTCAGTTTGGGTACTCACAAAGGCGTGTTCCAATCCACGCACAAATACCAAGCAATTGGAGCACAAATGCAAACATCAACACAACTTGAATGAATATTGATATTTTATGTACAGAGTTTTACCTTCAGGTTCACAGATCTGATCATTTTCACTTTCAAAAAGCTTCTTCTGTAAACAAATGTCTAAAAACTTGTAAAAGTTCCAGGTGGGTTATTTACTGACATATATCATGTTGCAGAATAAAACAAAAATGCCACTGACAAAGACTGTTACACTGTAACAATCTTTGTCCTAGAACTGTTATTGTAACACTTCATTAAATTTGGATATTTTTCAGGCGAGAGAGTGACCATTTAGAGTTCAAATACGTGGTCAGTTTGTCCAAATATGGAGGGTGAGCTCGATGTATATTTATGTGAGAAGAGAGAACCGGTTACGGAATGCCAGTTGGACTAAAGACATATTTGCAAGTGGGTAAGGCCAAATGAGGAATCAACTGAGTCCACACTGACGGCTGAGGGCTTTATTTCCAGTCAGGCTTGACTATTGTAAGGCACTGCTCACAGGAATATCTGCAGCTGCCAGAGTTTTAACTGGAGAAAGTAAAAACCACCATGTAAGACCTGTGCTGAGGTCCAGTGCATTTTAACGCTTTGTTTAAAATGTCTTTTTTTTCAGGCCCTGCATGGTCTGACACCCCAATACCTCTCTATAACTTAAATACGTTAAATAAATTATTAAAATTACTTTAAATAAATAAATTGTTCTGAGGACCAGTCAGTGTTTATACAGGTGTTTTGTTCAATTCTATCAACATAAAGGAGAACAAATGTAATAACACATTTTTTAGACATAATGATACTTTGCCCTGCAGCTTCTTGAAGCCAGTCAAATTGGAGTAATCACTTTGAGAGCATTAATTGGGAATGCCTTTGGACTTACTATAACAAATATTTTGTCAAGAATATAGTTGAAACTGAACTCAACTTTCACCAGTTGAAGCTTGAAATCACAGTGAACTCTGAAACACTCCCCTTGTGTTCTAACTGACTCATAGCGCCACCTGCTGTGGTGGAGGGCGAGTGACTGAGGATCGCAGTCTATGCTGAGGACACTTGTCAGAAAATCATCAGCACATTCACGGCGGAAAGATTGAGGCAAAAGTCACGTGCTATTTTTAATTTTTATTTATTTATTTATTTAGTCTTTGTAGGACATTTTTTTGTACTTGGAAGTCCTGCTGTATATTTGTGTATTTGTGCATTATGGGTCAGAAATATGTTGTGTATTTTTCTTTGATAGAAAGCATGATACGTTTTGCGTCTGCAAACCAAAATCCATTCATTTGTCTGTGGTATTTTGTATTTGTAAACCACGCTGTTTGTTAATTTATCTTAGGGATTTTGTAAAACATGTTTTGTTTGTTTGTTAAGTTCGGTTAGGAAATGAGCTCCATAGGAGTCTGTGGGGGAGGAAAAAAAAAGACAGGCTGAATTCAAACTTACTGCAGGAGTAGGGGCACACAGACAACAGATGCCTCCCAGCTTCCTGTCAGTCTGCCCTCCTCAGCAAACAACCGCATCCTCCTGCTCCGGCCTGAGGACACGGACTCGGCTCAGCCATGGAGCAGCATCCCATCAGCAGGAACATGACCGCACAGGACCGGGCTGTGTCCCTGCCTGACTAAAAAGGTGAGTGTCCTGGCTCGATGTCTCTGTTGTGCGGTGTCTGTGGACCAGCTGTCATAGCATTGACTCGTGAAGTATTTAACCTTCACACCGATAAGGTCTCAGATACGTGCTTGGTTTCGGGACAAGGAGCGCAGCGCTGCCTTGTGTGTGATCGCAGTGTGCCTGTAGTGGTGGAGAGGACGGTGTGTTGGGGTGTTATTGCCTGGGTGGGGAGGATGGTGCAGTGTATCAGTGCTACGGCAGGTGATGGTTTATACCGAGTACCTGGTACACGCCGTCCTGGACCCTGCATGATGAATGGCACGCCACACTCCATTCAAAACTAAAATATCTTCTTACTGAATAACATAAGACCAACGCTATTTTAGGAATGGTCAATTCCTATGGTTAATCCGACAGAACAAGGAGAAATTGCTTTAATAAAACTTAAAATTTAAATACATTTTCCGCACTTGATCTAAGTCTTCAGCCAAAACGCACAGCGCTATTTGGGCGGTTGCAAACGTTGGTTTAAAGGTAGTATAAGGTACATTTGTAATGGATTCTGTGTGAGCCGAATTAAAGGGCAGAGCCGTGCGGCTGAATGAGGAGTTTTCTGGTGTTTTTTTTAAACTGCTGTGTCGCTTCCGACATATAAAGCCTCGATAAGTTGAAACAGTTTCGATTGAGGTCTGGTGTGCGGGATTCTTCGGATGATAGTTGGGAGGTCGATGCCCCCAAACGTACTAATAGCTCTACACCCTCCTTAAAGACGCACAGCAAGATAGGAGCCGAGACGTCCCGAGTGTGGAACGAAGAAGGGGCCTTGTGATGACCTCTGGATAAGGCTATTCTCTGAAATGTTGCCTGTCCTGGAATGTGGAGGAGAGTAACTGGCGTTAGTCGAGGGAAAGCTGCAGTAGGGGAAACTTCCCACGGGAAAACCGCAGAGGGCCAGCCTTCCCACAGGAACTGAGTCAGATTTATCATGCGGTGTGTGCTGTCACATCATGCACAGAGGCTTAACTAATATGAAGTAGTTAAACTAACCTACTATCAAAACTACTTGTATCTCAGTTGTCGACTTCATATCTAAAAATAAAAGATTTAATCTTAACACTCCCATAAAATTAAAGACATGAACACATACTGTTCACTGGCAAACAACAAAACATACATACAAGACACACACTTTCCTTAAATGACATTTCAAATACAATAAAGGCCTTATTTAAAAAACAAAAACTTGATTGTATATATGCAGTTCTGTCAAGTGGGAATCAGGAAGGCAAAACTCTTAATGCCATTCAGAGTGTGTACATTTTTGTACATTTGTTTGGCCAGTAAATAAGAAGACATAATAATAATAATGATTATTTGTCTCTGTTTGGGTCAGAACACATTTATATCATTATTTATTATTTATAGAGCTATTTTAGCCTGTAGGGATTCAGTTCGAGCCTCTTGCAACCATTTTTAGCTCGGGGACTATATTGGGTTACTGGCTGAAGTTGTTTTTACTGCCTGGCAGTTTTATTGTCTTTTCCATTAAGTAAGTAATTCAGTAGCATTCCTCCTTTCAATGCTCTGTCACACAAAGTATAGAATGGTCAGACCCATTAATAGCAACTTCTCTATAAAACAGAGGACCTTATACTGAACCAGGGGGGACCTCTGGTGTGTTCCTCTGATGTGGCCTGGTCCTGCGCTTGTATACATCCTGATGAGCCACTGTACGTATGGTACAGTGTGCACACACAGATAATCATCATTAACAACTAACTCGCAACCACACACCACTCACAGCTACACAATCACCACTACAGAAATTTCACACACACACATATATATATACATACTCCCAGATCTATGTTACTGTGTCTGTTATTCCTATTTTATCTTTCACTTACATCTTTGATGGAGCTGCATTCCCTTGTGCTGCTGTGTCGTATTGAATATCCCCTTTGGGGCATGAATAAAGCTCCATTGGATCTTTTTCTTATCTTCTCTGCATTAAGTCAGGGTAGTGTGAATTTGTAACTCATTGATGTGGAATAAGATTAGTAAGGAAAATAACCATCAGTTGCCACAGATAACACCTGGCTTTCTCTGGTTTGTTACACTCTTTAACATTCTTTATGTTGCCTGACTGATAGTGGATTAATGAATAATAATAAATACAATAATGGTATATTGGCCAATAGTGGGCTATAGTGGTTTTTGTTTGTTTTCCATAAACACAAATCATAAACAAAAATGAAAAACAAATGTGACCAAGATGTAGTGAGCTGGATATTTAACAGTACAAAAACTAACTCGTCAGACAGTTTCTGATTCCTTATTGGCTGACACACACAGATGCACACAGATGCGCACACACACACACACACACACACACACACACACACACACACACACACACACACACACACACAGATGCACACAGATGCACACAGATGCACACACACACACACACACACACACACACACACACACACACACACAGAGCAAGAAATTGGCTCAGATTACACACCCAGGTAAGCTAAACTGGGCAGGTGATGCAGCTAAGACTAGCTGCCCATTGTTTCTTAATGAATTAGCTTTGCTTTGAATTGTTACAGTCAATCTCACACACACACACACACACACACACACACACACACACACACACACACACACACACACACACACACACATACACACAGAAACAAATAAGCTGACAAGTAGCTTATGTGGGTTTAGTGGGTTTTGAATGATCAGTGGGATCGACAGTAGCAAACCTTTCACATCAGGGAGACGAGCATTTGAGTTTGTTCTGTTTTTACAGGACAGTGAACTAAATTAAAGCTTTCACACCTGCACAGAGGACAAAGGCGCACAATTCACCTGTGAAAAGCAAATATTATTGTAAAAGTGCATAGTAAAATACCATTGTTGAATTTAATGACCTTACTATTAATAGCACCAGTCATGACACTATTAATGGTTTTTATGGCCTGTTTAAATCACTCAAAGATGATGGCCACTCTGAAAGAAAGTGTCATAAAATCACTGCGCAGTGACTGAGATCTTTCACTCTATCTTTCTCTGTTCACATCTTTCTATCTTTCTTTAATTTCGGGATGTTACATCCTGAACATCTTGACCGATAACTGATAATAACAGCTGTGGCATAATGAAACATACTGTGTTCAAACTCTCAGTCTGTAGGGTTTCACTGCATCATCACAGCCACAGCTAAAGACATCTGTCCACATCATCCAGCCCTCCACCTTCTCTCCTCCCTGTCATCACACTCTGTTGGAGTGGCGGCTGTAACCAAACATATCCCTCCCCATCACTCCCATCCCCCTTCCCTCCTTCACTGTATCTCAGTCTTTTATGTTATGTTTTATATGAGACTTCCATGCTGAGCTACACACTGCTGTCATAACGCAGCAGACAGGTATACGAACGTCACAGGGAGGCGGCTCTGTCCAGGTCGTGATGATGCTGACTCATTGTCATCTCTCTGCTTCTCTCAGCTCTTTCGCCTCTTTAAGCTGTGACTGTGTGTAAAGGACAAAGAGAGAGAGAGTGTGTGTGTGTGTGTGTGTGTGTGTGTGTGTGTGTGTGTGTGTGTTTGTGTGTGTGTGTGTGTGTGTGTGTGTGTGTGTGTGTGTGTGTGTGTGTGTGTGTGTGTGTGTGTGTGTGTGTGTGTGTGGGTGGGTGGGTGGGTGGGTGCGTGCATCAACTACCTTCCTCTCAGCATCAGATCTGTTTCATCTCTACGTCTCATTTAAAAAATGTCAAACGTGTATTGGCTGTTAACGTTCCTTCTAAACTAGTTTAGACTTGATTTCTTTGGCCCTGTCAGTGGATGGCCAAAGTTGGTTAGTCAGCTGGTTGACTGTGGATACACATAGTATATCCTGACCACAGCATTGTTTCAAGACAAAGTATTTTGAAAACTTGTGGGTTTTTTTTTTTTTTTACCCTTGCTATTGATATTCATGACCCCCTGACATTTCAGGACAGGAAACACCGAAGTCTAGTGACAGATAAACAGTAAAGCCACTGAGAAAGAAGAGGTGTGCATTTTCCTCCCCCCTGTCTGAAGAGGAAGGTCATTCTCCCGTCCTTCATGGTGGCGACGTGGTCAATAACCACGTCATAGAATTTCCCACAGGCCTTTAGGTCCTCACCAAGAGTCAGTGGATATTTTGCCTAGGCTGACAAGTCTGTCCTGTCCACATGTGTCCCTGGTGGCTGGTATCAGCATGCAGACTTTCAGACAGCGTGCGCTGTGGGCTATCCTCAGTAAGAAGCTGTACCAGATCTCCTGCTGGCTTGTGAAACAGCTTGATGTTGTACAGCGTGTGTTGAGCTCATTCCCTAACGTCTGCTCATCGGAGAATGTATACGTCTTGATCAGCTGAGCCAGCTTACTGCTGGGAAATGCAGCAGGCTTTCAGAGACATGCAAATGATGTGTGATCCACTACCTGAAAAAAAGCTCAGGGGTTCCATGTCTGCTCCATGTCCTCCCGGCCACTGCGATGATGTCTACTTTAGGTTTACACAGGACTCCTGGCTGATTGAACTGTTTCATCAAAGATGCCACTGAAGTTTGTGTGTGTGTCTGTGTGTGTCTGTGTGTGTGTGTACGTGTACTTCATCTATCCTTTTTGGTCAGTCCTCACAATTTTAAAGGGCTGTTTGAGGGTTCAGACTTGGTTTTAGGGTTCAGGTTAGAATCAGGTTTAGGTTAGGATCAGGGTTAAGGTTAGGCATTCAGTTCAGAACGGTTCAGGTTAGGGTAAGGTGCTAGGGAATGCATTGTATCAATGAGTGTCCTCACAAAGATATAAGTACAAGTATGTGTGTGTGTGTGAACGATGAGCACTCATCACAGATTGTGGAGAAGAATGTGAAGGTTAGATTCCTCTGAGACAACAGCAGGATGAAGCTTTGATGAGCGAGGTTAAAACAGCAGAGTCAAGTCCAGGTGAAGGTTTTGGTCATGGTGAGATAAGAAGATGCAAACCTGTGGAACTTTTCACTGCTCTAAGTCAATGTCTCCATGTCAAAACTATTTATATTCCATTTATAGTCTTTTCTCCTCAATAGAGTCTCTACATTGTTGAATAATAGAAATAATAATGTTTAAAATGCATTTTAATCTTTATTTCATATATAAAGAAAAGAAAGTAAAAACATCTAAAAAAAAAAAATCAAGTCCTGGTGTATTCAGTCTGAAAAACAAACATGAAACAACCTTGAATGAGAAAAGGAGGATGAAGAAAGGGACAGTCGTCACCACTGTGGCTGGGACATGAATCCAGCCCCAGCTCTTTGCTTCATGTCAGTCCCTCTCTCTCCCTCCTTTCCTGTCTCTTTCTACTGGCTATCAAATAAAGGCAAAATGCCATATAAAAAAAAAAACCCAAAAAAACAAAACAAAATAAGAACACCAAGAGGGCTCTAGTTTGGTTTTTGTCAAACACTGATAAGAGCTCTGGAATACAGATCCTCTGACTGTGTCTTTGAACACAGAAGATGTGATGCACTGGAGATGGAATATTAGACATGCAGTAGTTAAATGCAGCAGTAAAGGATTATAATGAAATTATAGCCTGTAACTCTGTGTGTCTGCTGTTTTTCTTTAAAGTTCAGGTTTGGGAGTTAAACCATGGACAAACCTCTTTTATTTTGTTATCTTCTTTTTTTTTTTTAGAGGAGCGATAGAGTTGAATGTCACTCACATTGAGCTGCAGCTCTGTCAACAAGCTGGTCAGTTAGAGAGGGACCAACGTCAGCACAGGAGTCCTGTTATACAGAGACATGGCAATGAATAAGTGAATAAGTGCTGATGGAATCACTTCAGATCAACATCAGTTGTTACAGTGCCTTGCAAAAGTATTCATACTGCAGTCAGGGCCTTGAGGAGTGTGGGTATTAATATGACTGGGTGGAGGTGCGTGTATGTTGTGTTGACTGTGTCAGCTAACAACGACGTGCCCAGGATGTGTAGCGAGAAATGTGTGAAAGAGCGTTGTGTATCATGTAACGTACATTTTGTGTGATAGACATGTGTGTGTGTGTGTGTGTGTGTGTGTGTGTGTGTGTGTGTGTGTGTGTGTGTGTGTGTGTGTGTGTGTGTGTGTGTGTGTGAGGGGTGTTGTTGGATGCTGATAAGCCAGTGGGAGGGCAACACTGATAAGCTGTTATATGTTAGCTCGTAGTCAGTGCTGTGTGTTTGTATACATGTGTTTGTATGTGAATGTGTGTTACAGGGGAGAACTAGTGTCATATTTACAGGCCTCTGCATATCTTTATTATTATCATTATTATTATATTTTATTTTTAACTGTTAAACCAGGGAGGATGAGGCTTGTTGCCTTGTATGAACACCACACTGTGTCTGTCCCCCCTTCTCTCTCTGTAGATAGACAGATAGAAAGGTGGGGCTAAGAGGAGCCCATGCTGTGCAGGAGGGGTACACACTGTCTGCTACTTTGAACTTATCCAACACACACTTTTTTTACATTATCAACCAAATCTCAACAGCTTTTTCTGTGCAATTTGTTGGCACACTTCTGGCTGACCATGCTGACTTTCACATGTTTGGATGACCTCCACTGTTGACAGGCCTGGAAAATGGTAAGGACTGTCTATTGGTTGGGCTACATGCATTAAAAAAAAAGCTGTTCCAAGTTTAATGTATTTTGCAAGACTCATGCATTTGTAAGACAGATTATAGGTTGGGCAACATTACACATCTGCTATATTTAGGTCTTTAAAGTAGGTATATCACAATAACATTTGGAGAAAACGGACTGTACAGGCACACACATGTTCACATGAACTTGCCTGAAGGATATAATTGCAAAAAAATAAAAGAATATCAGAAAGGATATTAAGTGAAAAATGAAGCTTGGTTCAGGTGACTGTAACGTGTCCTCATATGTGATGATGCTGGTTAGTTCTCCTTTCTCTGTCTTCTTTTATGAAGTGGACTCCTGGCTTTCATTTTTGTCATATAGTCTGTAAGTCTTGATGCAGTTGGGTCAGTCATGTGTGATTCTCTCGTTTTGCCACACTAGGAGCTATATACACTGTTGCCTATAAAGTTGGAATAATTTGGTTTTCAGACACATTCCTCTTTTTATTCCTATTTATAGACATCAGTTATCACATTGGAAGAGACTGATCAATAAAGTTTTGAGAAGATGTACACGTTATCTATCAAGAATAAACCACAATCTCTCAGGGTTCCTGTTGGTCGGGTGGGGGGGGGGCCTCAGGGCAGCTGAGGGGCCTCAGGGCAGCTGCCGGCCTTGCCCTGGTTGATAATCTTGCCTTGGCCACATTGTGTCTCTGATATTGCTGCGAGTTGTGTGTTTGTTTGCTGTTGGAAAATTGGCTGCAAACCTTCCTATCGGTTACATCGAAATAAAAGCCAGTATTCACACTGATAGAATAAATGCTACCAAACTCTGATGAGGCAGCTGTATACAGGTTTATGAGCTGTAATTATTAACATTTAGACCCATTAATTGCAGTGGGTGTATGGTTCTACTAATTACTGAAATGCTACAAAAACATAATCATGGAAAAGTAGCCAGTTTAGGCTGTTGAAACGATATTGCAGTGCTAGCAGTGGGGCAAGCCATCTTGGAATAATGGGTGAACCAGAATAACAGGAGGTTTTTGTACTCTTTACCTTCGGCCCCCGCTGTGTGAGCACAGCATGGGGCTTGAGGATTGAGCCAGTCTAATGATAGGATGTTCCTGTTTAACCATTTCAGATGCTCCTATGAGATGAACCACAGCTGTTATATTAGATCATTATGGGGACATTTTGATCTGTCAGAGCAGAAAAAGCACTGGTTAAACTAATAACATTTGTAAGCCATCCCTGTGAGCCAGCATGTACAACAGTGTCATGACAGGTATTAACCATACACGTGTGCTCCTCCTCCTGTGACATGTCAGAGTGACTGTCAAACAAAACAAAAACAAAGGAGAACGATAGAAGTGGCAGCAGCAGAGGCAGTGATACTAACCGTGATATAATAATAAAGAACCTGTAGTTGTGTGAAACCAGCCAGCCCAGCAGACCCCAGAGTCCACGACCTTTCATCTCTTCAGACACTCACAGACTCACATTGACTACATTTTTGTTTTAGTAATTCAATTCAATTCAATTCAATTCCATTTTATTTCTATAGCACCTTCCACAATCAAAATTGTCTCAAAGTGCTTCACAGAGACCCAGAGTCTAACCCCAGAGCAAGTACTTAAGGCGACAGTGGCAAGAAAAAACTCCCTTTTAACAGGAAGAAACCTTGAGCAGAACCTGGATCATATGGGAGACCCTCCTGCTGATGGCCGGGCTGGGTGAAAGGAGGAAAAGGAGGAAGATAGGACAGCTAGGAATGGAGGAGAGGAGGAGAAGGACATGCAGCATAATACAAACAGGGTTGGCAATGGACAATGTTAGAGGGCCAGCATTCAGATTACAGTTAGTGAACAGTTAGTGGATACTGTGTGCTCAGCAGATTACAGTTATGATAGGAAACAGAGCACAGAAGCAAAAAGTTGTCATGACTGGTAATTATTTACATTACAGTCTGCAAAGAATATTAATCCAATATTTATCTGTAGCAGAATGGAACAAATAATAATAATAATAAATAAAGTTAATTGTTGTTTGACTGTTTTAAGACTAAAAACTAGTTTTTTTTCGGTTATACTCTAAACTAAACTCTAATGCTGGTAGTGAGGCATGTTTTAATCATTTTCTAATTGCTATATTTTATTTATTTTTTTTTTTTATTTTTTTTTTTATTATTTATTTATTTTTTTGTGAAATGAAAGCCCTCACAGGTCTACACCTGTGTTTTGATTTGACCAGCTGATCAGACACTTCTGCTCAGGACTGTTTGAGCATGAACAGACCACTGAGGCCTCCTGACTTTCCTTCTGTTTATCAAGTATCATACATCATTAGATTGGGATGGTAGGCCTTTGTCAAGGCAGACACTTTGACTTGTCCCACTAGTAAAAGCACAGGTCTGTCTAAGAACACCACCAGTGGGCCCATTCCACCACAGTGTGCCAGCACGGGCAGTAACAGGGCTTTGGAAGTGGTATTGTTCAACTAAATATTATAATGTACTGCAGCAATTATAATAATATTAACAACGCGTTTTCCAGCCAGGTGTGTAAAAACATTGTTACAAGCTAATAAGAAAACAGTGTCAAAGGTCGGCTTACTGCTTGTCAGCAGCACAAATTAGCACATCAGAGTTCACCCATGTTGTATTAGACCATTGTGGAACGTTTTGTTCTGTCAGGGCAGACTCAGTGATTTACTTCACCCACTAATCACTGTGATTCTGCTGTAATGAACTGGGCTTTGTGCTGGCTCACTGCCATCCTTTACTGGGATTAATTGCTGTTATTTAACTTTATTAACTAACTGTTTTAATAACTTGGTTTGTATACTGTTTGTACTTTTTCCCTCTTTTTCTCTTCTTTCTGTCTTTTTTCTATCTTCTCTTCTTTCCCATCACATTGGCAGCTGTACACATTTACTACCTTTGTACCATCTGCCCTCCCCGTCTGTCTTTGAGCTGTAGACAGACGTGATGCATTTGGATTTATAAGGGAGATTAGATTCTGTTAAGATTCTGATAATGGACCCTGTTTCTCTTCCTGTCTCTCTCCCTGTTTCGCACAGGCTGACTCTTGATATTGACCAGTCTGCAACAGTGGAACAACAGAAGGTTTGAAGATGATTTGAACCAAAGACAAAGTCTGTATGTTTTTTCCCTTACAGTTATTTGTGTCTTTCTTGATTGAGCTGGGTGGGGATGGATGGGGGTGTTACAGGCGTTACAGCTCTAATCTTCCTGATCATTCTTGGAAAACCATGCTTAAAGACAAATTATTGCTTTGTCTCTTTCATCTAGTTGTTAGAAACCTTTTCCATTTTCCTTATCTCAGTAATTGTAATGTACCTGTGATGTGTGGGTGCTATAAGCTGCTGCATAATGTTCATGGCTGTCATCAACAACCTTTTTCAATTGGAACCAAACAACACCGTTAAGGGATATGGATGAGGCAGTTACAAAGTGACATGTCCCAGTTTATCCTGGTAGATAGGAGTCTCATTATTTTCTTTATCTAAACCTTATTTTAATTTTACACACAGTTTTCATTTGTATCCCCTAAATAACCTCTTGAGGAAATGAGGGGGGGGGGGCAAACCCATCTCAGTTCACCAAGATGCTTGTATTTAAATGGTTAAACAAATACTGGAGATGCAGGAAAACGTGAAATCCAAATTCTCTCTCAATCTCAGGTTAAACCCACATTATGACTGAGTTCGAAGCCTCTGGGGTGGGGGAGCATCCCCCGCCCTACATGATCTTTCTGGTGGTCTTCCTCTTCTTCCTCACTGGACTGCTGGGCTTCCTCATCTGCCACCTGCTGAAGAAGAAGGGTTACCGCTGCCGAACAGGAGATTTGGATGATGAAGAGGAGGAGAAGGTTGGAGGAGATGCAGACGGTGAGGAAAAAAGTATAATAGGCAAAGAAGGGGCATCTTTTTTTTTTAACGAATAAAGATGAGTTTACTCGACTCAGGTAGCACTACTCTGCCCGTGGACACGTGTGTGATGTCCTCTGTGATCCTGGAGGGTTAAAGTGGGAAATGGCAGGTTTGGGGAAACCGGTGAAAGAACGTCAGGCCGCAGAGGAAAGGAATTCAGCCCTGGACTTCTCATTTTCATCTCTTTTTCTTTCTCTCCAGCTGGGTTTTTCACCTGCAGCGCTTCAGAAATATACAAACACTCACCAATCTTTACACTTTTCTTTGAAGAGTGTATTACAAGCACTCACTCATTCATATAAAGTTATTCAAACATACACTCACTTTGGTACATAAAACTGTTTATGGGCGTTCACACACTTGTAAACACACAGAGACACATGTACAAACAGCTGAATTACATGAGAGCGCAAAGGACGAGCTGCTCTGAAACACTTAATGATTATTTAGAAAATCTTTTGCCTGCACTACATTCAAACGTCCAGCAAGTTAGTTCTTCTTATACTTTGTTCAAACCAAGCTGAAAACTCTCACTGCTTTGAGGGGACACAGGTTGCTGCATGTCCAAAGCACTTTCACCTGTTTTTTTCTAAAATAATGTAAATGTCAGTGACAGTGTATGGTGTCTTTCTAGGCATCACCACATCAACAGTGCCCGTGTTGCTCAGGTTAACGCACAGACAGCACTGTCAACACTGGAAGAAATAGTCCCACTGAACCACTGGTGACAACTTTGGTTTGTGGACTGTCCTGAGTAATAGGGACACTGTTCCTGGAAAGACAGCACCACGTTCACGATTCTATTCATCTCCATTGTGCTGGGGCAAATATCTGAAAACCCTTTTTAGAACATTGGGTGAGCTTAGGTGAACCAGTGTTGGCTGACAGACAGTATGGGTGTGGTACTTGGCTAAAGGACAGCAGTACCTAAAAGATATGGTTTTTAATTTGTTTCCTGTGTTGCTGTATTTCAGATGAGGATGAAGAGAACCAGGATACAGTGGAACAAATCCTCAAATGCATCATTGAAAATGAAGGTGAGTCATATAAAAATTGCCGAAAGGGCTTTTGGATTTAATTAAGTTAAATTTAGTCCAAGTAAAAGTTAGTCAGCTTAAATCTATTCTTATCTTCCGGTTTATTGTCCTGCGTCCCTGGTTTTTACATCACTGTTCGCTGCTTTTTCTGTTTTTATGCCAGAAAATAGATAAAGGACGCACATATCCAGGGCACTGCAATTTTATTCTTATCAGATTAGATTAGTAAAATCCAGCTAACAGTACTTGATTTGTGCTGCTCTAATATGGGTTCCTGTTGTCACCTGTAGCTAACATGGAAGCCTTCAACGAGATGTTGGGAAACCACAATCTCTGTGTGCGTCATGATGCCAGGTGAGCTCACCCAGCTTAGCATACATTAATGTGACATACTTACAGGTTAATGTCACAATGAATCATTTTAACTTTCAGTCTGGATCTTCACTAATTCTGGATTTTTCAAAATAAATGTTCATGCTACAATACCTGTTCACATTTAGCTTGAATGCCAGTTGGCAGTAATACCAAAATGATTTCCGTTATCTGACTACACCATTAGACATAGCTAACCATTTAAAAGCAGCACTCAGGGACTTGGCATGATACTGGCCAGTGGCAAGGATGAACTGATTTAGCCTTAAATGATCACCATTATATAAATAGTCTGACCCACTAAAATGATTTTATAAATATAGTTGCTTTAAATTGCTAAAATGATGTTCTCTGTGTATCAATTGTCCAAATGACATCCATGTACTTTAACTCATGAGCAGCCTAGAGAAGCATAAGTTCAGCTTAGACCTACACATGTCACCTCAATAAGAATAATGTTCATGATAATCATAATGAAAATGTTGATGTCCAGGTTGCGTAAGGAGTCTATTGGTGGTGTTCCTCCCCATCACCACACGGTCCACTCAGGCACCGAGCACAACTCCTGCCACCTCTGTGCTCAGGTTCGATCTAAAAAAGGCCGTAGACACAGCAGAACACCCCGACCAAGACAACGGCCTGGAGAACAGACTGTCTTCTCTGTTGGCAGGTAACAGCACATACTTGAACCACTTCTGCATAATACATGCTTGAATAGAGAAGCAATGTCAGAAAATAAAATGGAAAGAGAGGAAGTATGAACAATGTTAAAAGTAGTTGTTTATGTATTATTACCTTCTTAGATTTCGGGTGACGCACACTGATAAGAAGCTTCATGGAGGCCCCAATCCATTGGTCAGTTCAGGGGACCAGCTGGACCAATCCCAGGACAGCGAGGAGCGGAAGGAAGGCGGGTACAACTTGAGGAGCATGTTCAAGGATGCCCACCCTTCCTCAGAGAGCACTAATGGGGTTGCCCCAAATGTGGGGAAACGAAAGAAGAGTGTGACCATATTTGGGTTGAGGAGGGGCAGTGACCCTGTTGGCATTAAAGGACTGGAGGGAACAGGTAGGGAGACTGGAGGTGTAAAATTTGCTATTCAGCAGCAACCTATCGTGCTGGAGGAGCTGGTGCAGGCAGAGAATATTGATATTGCCCCTGATTATGGTACAAAACCTGGTTCCAAACTTGGAAGTGAGCTATCAAAGAATCAAACCCTTGTTCCACCACAACAAGAGGCTAAAACAGCAGGTTCTGTTAATTCTCCTTCTCCCCAAAGTAAAAAACAGGCCCATAATTTGAGCTCTACTCGTGAGGATGGCTCTAAACATAGGCCTAGCCCTGAACCTCGTACAAACAGTCCAATCAAACCGTCATTTGAGAGTATGGCAACTTCTGCTCCCAGCTCACTACTCATTCCATCTCCCACTTTGCCCAGACAGACAACGGAGAAACAAGGACATGTCAAGGATAAAGTGTTAAAAAATGAGGAGGATTATGATCCCGGGCCCCTGCAGACCTCTACACCAATCGTCCCCATAGCAGGATCCATTCCAGGTTTCGCTCCTGTCGTTCCTACTGGTCAACCTGAATCCTGTCCTAGCACAGTTTCTCCAGTCATCCAAACTCCCCCTGACCCAAGCTCCAGCCCAGATCTGGAGCCAGGTTTTGGTGCTAGCCTAGCTTTAATAAGTTTGGGCTCATCTCCTCCGTCTTCATTCCCAATCAAGACCCCATCTTCAGCCTCTTCATTACAAACTCCTACCTCATCCGAGGCAGTCATGCCAAGCCCCAAACTAAGCTCAAGAAATACGCCATCAGAGGCTGCAAAAACTGCCTATTCCCTGGCCCTCACTCCAAGCCCCAAACTCCCATCGGGCCGAGCACTTTCTAGCCAATCTCCTATTTCATCAAAAATTTCTAGTCCATTACAAGCCCGAACTCCGTCACCTGCTCTTAGCGCTAGCCCCAAACTTGACACCATGCCAGTCTCACCACAAACTCCCTCTTCTTCTCCAGCTGGCCAAAACCCATCCTTGAGCAGGTCACCTAATCTGACTTTGAAGTCAGGAAGTATTATGTCTGTAACACCTATGACCAAAGGGGATATGGTTTCAAGCCCATTATCTCTAAAGGACCAACAGCTTGAAGTAGCCAGAATCCCAAAGACAGAAGAGAAGACAGAAATAAAGAGGGTTGGGATCCTGAAAACAGCTAAACTTTCGCCAGTTGAGGGAGATTTTAAAGGTTCTGCCCTGTCCTCTCCCTCTGATCAGTTTTCTAAAGACAGGCTTAGCAGTTTGCCTCTGTCACCCTCCAGCCCACTGTCCCCCTCCTCGCCTGTAGGGAGCAGAATAAGTAGTGTGACCGTTGTCAAAGCCAGCCCAGACAGCAAGAGAGAGTTTTCTGTTGCCACTGTGTTGGAGGATGAGGCATCTCCTACATCAATAAAAGACCAGAAAGGAGAGTCTTCTGAACCTGGGGTTGAAGCAGGAATTAGTCCAGCAGCTGGTCATTTAGGAGAGGTTTCTGTTTCATATATTGGACAACCTGACAGTCAAAGAGGAGAGACTTCTTCGGCAGAGGTTAGGTCAACAGTGAGCCAAGACAAAGATGACATGGTGGAGATGGAAGATATTAGAGATTGTAAGGTGATGCAGGTACAAGAAGCAGAGAGGGTGGAGGCGGTGGTGGAGAAGATGGTACACACTCAGTCAAAACAGGACTGAGGGGTGAACTCTCAAGATGGTGAAAAGTTCAAGCTGTCCTGTGATATTCCAAAGAAAGAAGTGAAGCGTGGACAACACCCAGCTGACTATAGGAAAAGAAATGTATCAATAATAAAAATTAAGTATCATTTAACCACAGCTGTGAATATGCTACACTGAGACTGGACTGGCTGGTTAAAAGATTAGCCAGTTATGGAAAATCATCTGATTTCACCAGATTTTGATCCCTTTCACCACTAATCACATACACCTTATGTCATGGCTAACCATTTTTGTGTTTCAGCCATGTTTTAGCCAATACTAGCTGCATGGCTTCAAGGATGGAAATGTCGGTCAGCCCACCACTTTGGTCCAGCTTAAAATATCTCAACTGGTCAATTGGTGGTCACCAGATGATGACTCCTACTGACTTTGGTGATCCCCAGACAGGTGGATTACCCTTACATTTTGGACAGACATTTGAGGTCCCCAGACTCTGCTTACCCTCCTGAATTTTCTAGTTCCATTATCAGGTTTTTGCTTATCCAGTGAAATATGTACTTAATCACATGGCACAAAAATAGGCCCATGTATACATACCACTGCAGATTCCCACAAGGTAGAAGGTCTGATATCTGGCATTTAATTTTTTGCATTAAAATGCTGCTGTTCTGTAGTAACATAGTCAACAAATTTATCACTCAGATCTATTCATCCATCTTCTATACCGCTTGGTCTGTCAGGGTCGCAGGGGAGCTGGAGCCTATCTCAGCTGACTACGGTGGAGAGACAGGGTACGCCCTGGACTAGTCGCCAATCACAGGGCCGATACACAAAGACAGACAACCACACACGCACACACTCACACACGGAGCAATGTAGAGTATCCAGTTAACCTAATGTGCATGTTCTTGGGATTGTGGGAGGAAGCCGGAGTACCTGGTGAAAACCCATACCGGCACAGGGAGAACATACACCTGGGTTCGAACCTGGAACCCTCTTGCTATGAGGTGACAGTGGTTAGCACTGTCGCCCTATTACTGAGATATTGTTTTCAAAGTTTGTGTTTCTCTATTGAAATTCTTGTCTGGACTAAAGTGGTTGGCCAGCAACAGAATGACAAACTGACCTTGCCAAATATTAATTACTGGACTCTTGTATTGAGTTGTGAAAACGCAAGTCTGCTTTTAATTTGGCATTAATGCAGATGATGCTTACTATCATGGGTAACACAACCAAAGACAGCTTCAAGATTCTACTATTGTACTATTTCATACTATGAAATAGAAACACTGGAAATGAATGGAAACAAATGGCTTCTTAGAACAATATATCCTTAAATCTAAAATGATTCAGAATGCATTTTGAAAATGGTCAGCAATGCTGTAAAATATTCATCACTGGTAGTTAAACTTGTATCCACTGGTATATTAATGCTTTAGTTTGCCTCCTATATGGTGATTTCCTACATTTACCAAAATGAAGGAAATATCTGAAGAATGACTGGCAGCTTATGTTTATTTAAGAGTAGTGTAAGTGTATGAACATAATTCAACACATTTCATCTTTGGACCTACTAACCATAAACTAACCATAAATTAAGTGATACAGGGTGTCAATACACCTGATACAAGTTTTCCTTTGACGAAATGCCTCGTGTGTTTGACTGACCAACTGGCTGGATTTTGATTAATTAACATCTGAATTGACCTGTTAATGGACTGATTACATTTGGGTCTTTAACCAGAGCTGTGTGATTAATTTATTGATTTGGTAAGCAGCATGATAATCATGCGAAATGTAAGATCTACTACTGATGGCTGGCACCTTCAGATCTCAGCTATCAGGTCTTACTGATTTTGAATCAAGATAAACAGCACAAGCACAAAGTGAGCAGCAGTCACTCCCTTCCACGGCTCCAGGGCAGCTGGAATTTTTGTAATTATATTTGACCCTATGCTACAGTTATATGTAAAAGTTTGGGCACCCCTGGGCAAATTACATATTTTATTTTACACACACCCTCCCTCTCCCCTCTGAGTGGTACAGCAGGACCTCATCCCTCGCTGGCTTTCCACATCAACACTACCAGTTGTGTTAAACCTAGGTCCTTTGTGGTTTTGGGTAAGGGCTTTATTTTCTTAGCACCACCCCAACACTATACCAGCAGTCATCTAGTGGACCATATGCAGTAGTCATATCAATATAGTAGTAGTAGTAAGTTCCTCTACTAGTTCTAGTGTAATGAATTACTTCCACTGATAAATATGCTACATTGTCTGTATGCTGACCCCCCGAGTCTGAAAAGACTACGTCATTTTAGGAACTGATACATATTCATTCATATATTGACTGTTTTACCAATCTTGTTATTCACACCACTTCTCTCTGCTTATGCAATTTCATCATGTGACATTGCTCAGCATAAATTAAATGCTTTCCAGGAGAGTGCAAAACAATGGTAAGTGAGAGCCTTGATGGAACGTACAGCCATGGACAGTCTGTACTGATGGTTGTATTATCAAGCAATATAGTTCGAGGCTTGGCAGTGTGGAGTCCTGTGCGTGAGAAACAGGCTCTCAGACTACAGAGTCATGAAACTTCCACAGAATAAACTCTGCAGTCTTCAAAGCTGTGAAACTTATGAATAATATATTTTAAAATATGATTTGTATTTTGAAGTATAATGGAGTATTTTAAAGTCTAACTTGTACAGTGTCTTTATGAGATAAGAGGTGATGTACATTGGTGACTAATATGTTTTTTTTTGTTGCCCCTCATTTTACTATACAGTAGAACTCACTGAGACTTCTGAGGACACAACTGGTCTAACTAGTCTATTATACTATTGTGAAGGATTAAAAATATCCTATAATTCCAGTGTGGGAGCAGGTCTATGATGTTTTACATTATGTATTTATACACAACTTTACTGTACAGTACATCTATACTCTCTAAATATCAAGGGCATATATTATACATTCTGCAAACAGTGTTGATAATATTCTCTTGACTATACCTTTAGGTATAGTCAATTATAGGTATATGAATATCTGACTGCTCATGTTAATGATAAAAGCACAATCAAAACCTATTGGAATAATGGGCAAAATTATCCAGGTTGTCAAAAATGGAAAATAGAACAAAAGGAAGTGAGTTAAGATCACTGCTGATAGACAGCCTTCTCAATTCATCTTTCACATTATGGTAATTAAGGATAAGAACAACATATTAAAGTAGTAAACTGAAACTTTCTACTTTCCTTGCTCGGACCACATTCATCTTGAAACTCTGTCTTCGTTTTGACCTCAACCCACACCTGTAAAGTTTGGTGACTGCATGATGCACGGTTGTGATGCTACAGTGGTGACAGATCTGTCCACAGACAGACCTTTAGAAGTGTATTCCTGCAGGGAGTAGACATGTCCCTCTTGTCCATCGTGAGAAACACCATGGTGACATGTACTTGCTGGCGCTCAGCCAGTATACATTCCAGCCTCTGGCCCTGGAGAATCACTGGAAACTGAACAGAAGGAGTTTACCAGACATAGTTCAGAGCTTTCAAGTCAGAGGTCAACATCATTTCCTGGCCTTTATGGGAAACCAACCAGAATTTCTGTAATCTGCCGTCCCAGTTGTCCTCTCATTCTTTTGCCCCTTCCACACTGGACAAAACATCCATAAACACCTGGTCATATACATACTGGTCATGGTGATTTACTGGCTGCAGCTCTGATCAGCACTGATGGACACATGACACTCAGGTGAACATGCTAATTTTCGCCCCTTTTTCTGGAGCAAAGCTATGCCGCGTGTTCTGTGTTCTGTGTTGTTGGTGTGTAAATAGCCAAGAACTTTTGTTTTTTTTACAGTCTTTGGTATTAACATGCAACAGAGATTTTGTTATCTGTATGCAACACGGCACGATGCAGCAGCAGTAACAAGACAGCGAGGTCAGAGTAAGGCCCTGATCAGACAGGATGCAGGTTTTGCAGTAAGTGCTTTGTGTGCTGCTCATGCTCCCTCTGGGCCTTCATGTTTTTACAGTCTCCCTAGGAAGTAAACTACTGTATGAAATTAAGATTTAATGTTGAGCAGCTTACCAGCTTTTAGCTAATGTCCTTTTTATCCTTTGTTGTTAGAAGAGAAATGCAGACGGAAAATGGAAATATCTGAGGGACAAATCTGTGAAAGAAAGGAGCAGAGATCAGTCTCTCATCACCTGTCTGTAGCCTTATATATAAAGGCCACACTACTCTTTTTTCAAACTGTAGCCTTCAGCCTCTTCATATACAGTCGATGGCTTCAACAAAAAGGCAGTGAGGTGCGGTGGGCCCCCTGTCTGATCAGGCCTCGATGTTTCAGGTGGTTACTAACTCTGTTTTCCAAAGTGTTTGTCTTACAGAATGTGACAGAAACGAATTGGCTATTCGCTACTGGCTGTCACATCAGCATGTGCTGCCATCACCATGGTCACCATGTTGGCCTGTACATATTAATCCTGTAAATTACCCTGTTAAAAGTATGTACAGGAATGCTTTTTTTAATATCTAAAGCCATTTTAGAACTATATACATCATATATGTACACTACTCTGTATTCTAGAATAATGTGTATTAAAAAAATGCTGCTGTGCTGTCGTACACTCACCGAGCACTTTAATATGAACACCTGTAAACCTCCATGCAATTATTCAATTCAATTCAATTCAATTCAATTCAATTTTATTTATATAGCGCCTTCCACAATCAAAATTGTCTCAAAGCGCTTTACAGAGACCCAGAGCCTGACCCCAGAGCAAGCACTTAAGGCGACAGTGGCAAGGAAAACTCCCTTTTAACAGGAAGAAACCTTGAGCAGAACCTGGCTCAGATGGGGGACCCTCCTGCCGATGGCCGGGCTGGGTGAAAGGAGGAAAAGGAGGAAGATAGGACAGCTAGGAATGGAGGAGAGGGGGAGAAGGACATGTAGCATAATACAGACAATGTGGGTCAGTATTTACATTACAGTTAGTGAACAGTTATTTGATAATGTGTGCTCAGCAGATTAGAATTATGAAACAGAGCACGGAGGCAAAAAGCTGTCATGACTGGTAATTATTTACATTACAGTTTGCAAAGAATATTAATCAAATATTTATCTGTAGCAGAACGGAACATTAAACATGTTAGAAATAGATCATTGTAAACAATAAACAGCAGCAGGTGGGTGGAGCCAGGACCATAGGACAAGCAGCTCCGGAGCCAGAGGTACCTGCAGAAAGGTACAGAGAAAGAGAGACCAGAGAGAAACAAGCACAGGACTACGGGACAGAGAGGACACAGAGTTAATGACATGTAATAAAGGCTAATAAATTTGAGAGTGGGTCTGAGGAGAGAAAGAGAAAGAAGAAGAAGTGCGCAGTAAATCATGGGATGTCCCCCAGCAGCCTAGGCCTATAGCAGCATAACTAGGGGATGATTCAGTTGCCTGAGCCAGCCCTACTAAGGGCTATATCCTTAACTGTAACAGTGTCTATAGAAATAATTGTGACTAACTATAAGTTTAATAAATAACTAGGACTGTAACTACAACTAATTATAAGCTTTATCAAACAAGAAGGTTTTAAGCTTCGTTTTAAAATTAGAGAGGGTGTCTGCTTCCCGAACCCAAACTGGCAGTTGGTTCCATAGGAGAGGGGCCTGATAGCTAAAGGCTCGGCCTCCCATTCTACTTTTAGAGATTTCGGGAACCATAAGCAAACCTGCATTCTGGGAACGAAGCAATCTGTTAGGATGATATGGTACTATCAGCTCTTTGAGATATGAAGGAGCCTGGCCATTGAGGGCCTTATATTCAGTCAGTCCATCAGGGGGCAGTGTATAAAATCCTGCAGATACAGGTCAGAAGCTTCAGTTAATGTTCACATCAAACATCAGAATAAAAAGTGTGACCTCAGAGATTCTGACTGTGGACTGATTGTTGGTTTGAGTGTTTGTGAAACTGCAGATCTCCTGAGATTTTCCACACACAACCGTTTAGAGTTTAACTCAGAATGGAGCCGGAAACTAAACGCTAAGTCAGATAACCACTCTGTACAACTGTGCTGAGCAGAAAAGCTTCTCAGAGTGAACAACACATCCAACCTTGAGGAGGATGGACTACAACAGCAGAGAGCACATCAGGTTCCAGTCCTGTCAGAGACATGAGGCTGCAGTGGACACAGACTCAACAAAACTGGACAGGTGAAGACTGGAAGGACGCAGCCTGGTAAATAACAGAAACACCTCTGCCATACTGTTATTACAGTGCACAATGAACCTTAATTTAATCACATCATAATGATAAAATACAGTGGAAAATAATACTCCTATGGTCTACGCACAGATGGAATAAATACATTTCATACATCATAGCTCAATTCTCGAATGATTTATGATAGCATGAATAACTGCTGTAAAGTGTGTCATTTACATTTTGTATTCTTTCATAATTTTCTTAATATACAGAAATATTCTCATTTATACAACAAAGGAAAAAAAATGAGTATGACTTAGTTAGAGCTGCTCTATGTAATTATTTTTACATACTTAGCTGTTGGCAGCACAGCTGTACTACTGTGCCAGTTAGTTGCACAAAATGTGTCTTTTCTTGTTAAAGGTCATATCGATTGACAGCTTTCAAAGTAAAGAAACAATACACAATAGCAACTTCTCACTTTTCTACTGTTTTACCTGTAAATATTTACTTCTCCAAAGTTATGAGATGTTTCATGAATGAATTATAATTCTACTACAGTGCTAAGGGTTAATTACCCTCACACTGTTTGTTGGTCTATGTATTCAGTACGCTCCTGTGTAGCTGAGTACCAGGCCACTCTGAGGTAACACATGAAGGACAAATTAACATATGAACATTTGGTATGTCCTCTGTGTTCTGTCCCTTGGTGACTAAGCTGCCCGATGTGAAGACCCGCCAAATACTTGTATTAGAATGGAAAAAAAACAAAGCTGTGTTCCTTTGGTCAAAACGAGGCCTGTGTGTTTATGAAGCTTGATGTTACTCCAGTCTTTGTGTCAAGGCTGAGGCTTCTGTGTTGGAGGAGGAGGAGGAGCTCGGCACTGAAAAAGCACAGAGGGAGAGAGCTGTGTTTATCATCACTGATTCCTGCACACACACACACTTACTTTCCACTGTCCTCTGTCGTTTTTTGTCATGAAGGACATGCTGTTACAAGATTTTTTTAATAGCACGTACCGGTCTTAGTCGACTGCCGGGGAGATCTGGAGATTTGTGGTTGCTGCTCCCAGTGTCTGATGGGAGAACAGACAACCATAACCACCTTAACTTACAACTAACTAACTGGAGTAAAGTTTGACTCCACTCACCTACTGTGTTGTCTGTGAGCCTCGGAGGTGAGACCTGCTGATTGTCCTCCACACAGCTAGGGGGGGTTGCACTGAGCACTGAACTACAGGCAGGAGTTGAGGCGATTGGGATGGGTGGAGAGAAGGGAGGCATGGTTGGGGTGGGGAGAGGCTAGAGAACAAATAAATACAATATCATCAAAGTAGTAAACAAGAAGAAGTCAGGCAGATGTCAGAGGAGAAATGGGATAAAGCTTTAGTGCTGTGTGATGTTTGAATCCTCATCACATGGAAAAGTCAGAATTTACGGGATGATTCAGGAAACCACACAAACAATCTATTCTCACCTCCTCCTCCTCCTCCTGTTTCTCCTCCTCCTCCCCCTCATCGTGTACCAGCTCCACCACCAACGAAGGGAAGACACCGATCCGTCCGTTCAGCTCTCCCTCCCAAAAACCGTCGTCCACCTGAAAACCCATCCATTCATGTAGATGATGTGGAATTCAAGAGATTGAATCTGTCACAGCATGACAGCGAGTCATGCTGTGACAGATTCAATCTCTTGAATTCCACAGTTTAAAAATACAGAATGAGTGTGGAATGTACTGTGCATCGCAACACACACACCTCTCCATGTCGACAGCGTATCAGGTGGATGAGTGCCCCCTCCTGGAAGGAAAGCTCCTCTGCACTCTGGGCCTGGTAAGAGTACAGAGCTCTGGCTACACCTGGAACACAAAGGACTGGATTATGAAAACACACGTACACTCACAGACAATATGACCATATAATTATGAATCACTTGTATGTACATTTGACATACATATAATACTCTGTCATTTACATGTGTGTATGAAGGTGTTTGTACTGTTTGGTGCAGATAGAAATGAAGATCATTTGACTTTGGGACAGACTCAGCCTGAACAGCCGCCATCTTTCAGTGGGGCATTCAGCATGGACACATTAGCAGTGTAATGTTATAGTTGCTCCTGACTATAACACTGATGTGTGTGTGTGTTATTTACACTGACACACAAACTGCTGACCTCTGCTCCCTGCCTTCTCTCTATTCCCAATGGATGAGGTGGAGCTGAAGGAGCTGTCCAACGGAGCAGCGTCCTCTGCTGGTAGACAGAGGAACTGCACATAGCGTTCAGGGACATAGCCCACCTGGCCGCATGCATTACACACCTGCACAGAGACAGGAATAGGTGCGCAGAGATACAGAGATATGCAAGAATTTTTAAGGCATCTTTAAAATAAAGAAACGTGTTTTTCATTTCATGAAGGCTGATATTGTCCTGATACGTCACCTTCAACCAGTCCTCCATGTCTCCATCTTCAACCACTTGAAGCTCCTCCCCTTCCATGATTGACAGCTCATCTGATTGGCTGGCCTGACAGAAATGACATACTTCTGTTATATCAGACTCAAGCTGAGGACTGAGGACTTACACATGACCTTCTGCAGTCTCTTTAACATCAGATGTACTTTATCTCGAGAGAGCATCCAGAGAACATGTTATCAATCTCTCAAGCAGGATTGTTGGCAGATGCTGATTTCGGTATCTGATTTCCACTTCTTCCGAGCAAGTGCGTGCCATTGAGGGTTTCAAAACATTTTCTGGACTGTGACGTCATTTTACTTCCTAAAACAGTAATGACCACAGGAATCAGACCTGTCAAGAAGCCATGTTGACATATTTGATAATTATGTATTTTCAAGAACATGGAGAACATTCTAAAAGGGATGCAGAAATGTTGTAGAAAGTTTTTTTTTTTTTTTAAACTTATTACACTTTTTATTTAAATGCATTATTGTAATCTTAATGGGTTGATGAGAAGCAGCAGAAGGGATTAAAATTAAAAAGGACGAGCCTCTGGATGGGATTTAAATGACAGGAGAAGCAGCCAGAAAAACAGGAGGTGATTGTGGCTGAACTTGTTACTGGATTGGATCTGGACAGTATCAAAAATCACTGACCAGCCCACCTCAGCTCGACAGAGAAATTCAGTCTGAATGGGGCTGAAGAAGTCTAACACAAGTGTGAGGCCCTGACCTCAAAGTTGAGTACAGAAGGTTTGCTGCAGACAGTAAAAAATCCATCTGAAGTGTACAGGTGTATATTTGAGTGCGGAGTACCTGATAGGTGTAGATAACTCTGCAGGCTGCGGGATAAACACACACTCCAGAGGCCGACACTGGATCTGTAAAGATGTCTCCGTTCTCATCATTGTAGTCCTCAAAGTCAGTCAGCTCAAACTCATCCTCCTGCAAACACAAAGTTAAACATGTCAGAGAGACACCAGCAGGAATATCTACTCATGTTATCAAAAGACAAAAAAAAAGTGAAAGAGTGGTTCCTCCTCCAAATGTTCTGCCTTCTTTTTTTTCGTGTGTTCATTCAGAAAAACACCAGCTCAACAACAACAAGCTAAATGTTTTCATTTCTGGAGCAGATTTTTTGCTCCAGGATCCATCTGCTGACATTCACATTTTGTTATAATAAAACACAGAAAACCTGGGTGACATGTTCCTCTATCACCATGAACACACACACACTGTAGTTCATGTTGACTCACTCACACACACACACACACACACACACACACACACTGTCCTGCTCCCCTCTAGAGAACCAAATTTCCTATTTTAGGAAATTACTTAGACTTTCATAAAACTGAAACGATATATTTATGAGCTGTTTTTGGAAAATGACGTCTTCAGTGGGAGTCAGTGGGCCTGGAGCTGAGAGGCACAGACAGGAAGTATTTATCGACAATAAGATCAATACAAAAACATTTTCAGACTTCTGCTTTAAGTGCTCCAACATGAGTCACTTAATGAGCTGAGACCATTATGAATATCTGACCTATGAACCTTCTGAACTCCTCATCTCGGCTCCTCTGTTTAGAGAAGCTGCAGGGAGACACTGACATGCTAGTAGAGTAATGCATGTGTTAGAATGGAGACGAGGAAGCTCCACCTGACAGCACTGAGTCACCACAGTGTGTGGGTAACGTACTGAAAAGTCCTCCGTAGACTTCCTCTGTTCGCTGAGCCGCCTCTCTCTCTCCAGCTCCTCCTCTGCCTGGTTCATGGCGTTGTGTAGCCACAGCTCAGTCTCTGCGGCGGCGCCTGACAACAGAGCCAGGCGAGCCTCTGCCTTCACCCTGCTGAGCTGAGACAGGAAGGAATCGAGACACTGGCTTAGACACACAGACAGACAGACAGACAGACAGAAAGACAGACAAACAGCTCCTGGTTTTCTAGACACACCATCCATCATATTAGCTGGACGGCGTGTTTAAAAACATGTTTTGTACAAAGCTGTGAACAAAACTGAAACTATCACATGTGCAGTGAGAGTTGGAAAAAGATAATTTAGTGACAAACTACTGGGGTCTCTTCTCATCAGAGCTCAGCAAAGACAGAGGCAGGGGGACAGAACAGAGAGGACATGTCTTGCTCTGTGACATGTAAACCACATCCAAGTGCTGCTCTCCTTTCAACTGGAAAGCTGGTGCCAGTGTATATGAAACAACTGCAAAGAGCTGAAGGAAGAGAAACTCAAGTGTGTGTTGTCTTATCACTCATCATTCTCTCTCTTTTATTTCCTCTGGTAACAGTCTGTCACCCTCTATGTGTGTGTTTGAAAAAATGCAGAGTTTACACCTGCTTTCCTCAGATGCCACATTTCAGGTTCTGAGCAGCAGGATTCACTCACTGACTGATATTTCAGTGACAAAACATTAATAATGGTTACAGACTATACACACAGCTAAGACCAAATCAAAAAAAAAAAACACAAACAAGTACCTTGGCTTTCCTGACACTGTCCTGCACCTCTGTGATCTTCTGCTCCACACTGAGCCCCGTCTCCCCCGACAGGAGCTTCAGCCGGCTCTCTAACATCTGTAGAGCCTGGCAGGGAGAAGCAGATAGGGATATACAATACATTCCCTCTCAGAGGAGAAGTTTAAACATGATCAGAAAGACTAAGCTTTACTACTTTCATTGCTATTATGAATGAAAACGAGGAAAAATACAGAACAGAGCAGGGGTGATAGTTTGTCCAGCAGGATCAGTGAATAACAGTGAATAGAACACAATGAAAAATGAAGCTGGTGATGGTGATCACCCAGTGTTCACACCTTCAGAGAAAGACACTGTCATTCCCCAGCTCAGAGCTGTGGTAACAGCTATATATGACGTGTGTCCAACAGAGGTTGCTAAAAACAGGAAGTGGTTTAAAAAAAAAAAACAAAAAAAAAACTACTGCAACGTGTTCACCAAGCATCGATTACACAAGCAGCATCTTGCAGTATCCAGCTCTGAAACCAAAGGCTCACCCTCTCCCCATGAGTGACCATCTTAAAGTCTTTGGCAGCTTTTGTGGCCCATTTTTTTGCCTCCTTTACCAGACAACCGTCAGCCTCCGAAGCACAGACCTCCTGCAGAGAAGACACCTGCACCACAGACCAGAGACAGACGCGTGATGAGACTGTGCTCCGTTCTCTGCTAACCCTGAAGCTGTGATGGTTGTTACTGTACACTAGCCTGCATTTTATTTATTTATTCATTTATCCTCCTGTTCCCCCACAACACATACTTACACACCTTGTCACGCGGAGCAGGCTGGAAGGTAAACTCAGCTGTTTTGCTGAAGGAAACAGATTCTTGTACAAACTGCTGGATATTTTTCTCTCTGGTCACCTGACAACACAACAACCAATCCGTTAACATCAAAAGCGTTTATTCAGAGGTGTTCCCCTCAGACTGCACTCGCATACTACCTCAAACATTTTGCGTGAGTGTTGAATTTCTCTGTAAACGTCTCTCTGAATCTTCACCCTTGCAGTCGAGCCTCTTACCTTTTGCACCCCCCTCCTCTTCTCTGATCATCAGAAACCATTTCTCTCTGCCCTGCCCCCCGTTCTCTTGCCTCTCTCTTTGCATTACCTTTTCGCCCTTGTTCAATTGGCTTCTTCTTTTCCAGCTTTCTGCATTCCTTCTTTCCCTCTGTCTGTCACCTTCTCTTTAACCCTCTTCCCCCACCCACATGCTCTGTAGAGTGAATGTGAGACATGTCTTATGTCTGGTTTCTCTGAGGTGTCTGAGAGATACTTGGGATACTTTAAATCCAGAACCTCCAAAGGTGTGAGTGGGTGTTTGACTTGAATTAAGAGAAAAAAAACATCTCTATTCACTGCATACAGAACACAGAAAACATTAAATTGCGTGCACACACTCACACATACACACATACCTTAGTGACGCTGTCCCATATCTTGCTGTACTGTTTGTGTGTGGACAGACAGGTGTCCATCTCTGTCCCACACAGCAGAGTAAAATGGCTTCTCAGATCATCGTAAACATCTCCATCCATTTTCTGGTGGAATATCAAACATCGAGGAAAGAGCTCTGTTGATAGCAGTGATTCTTGAAATCTGAATCCCTTACACCACTTATTACTAACACAGCTGTGACACAGGTTTAACACAGGTGAAACACAGGGTAACACGCGTGTAACATGTTACATTTCAATTGCAAAAGAGCTCCAGCAGTTTCATCCACTGTGCAGAGCAAATTCTACAGACCAATATCCTGCAGTTCATCAGGAAGTGATGTGGTCAGTGCTCAGATATACAACTCATACAATGGTTTTTAGCTTCCTCTTCTCCACTTGAGTATGTATCAGCAGTTCTGCGTTACCTCCATAATAAGCGGCAAGTCGTTCGTATAGTAGTGTTGGTGATGGGCGTTCACAGCTGCTAAAGCCAGCAGATACTCGTTACGAACTTCAGCCAAACGGTCATCGCACTCTTTCAACCTGGCATTGAGCTGTAAACAACAAACACACAAAAGTTTTATTTTTATTTTTTTTAGCTCAAGTGAAACCTGCCACAAATATCATGAACCTTAACAGGAAAAAAGAAACAAATGTGTAAATGTGTAGAGCACAGACCACTTTAAAGAGAAGGTCTGGCTGTGGCTGTAAAACTTTAATATATATATCAGATAGATCTGACCTGACTGTATCAGACATATCCTGGGTTCATGTCACGAAGCAGAGATCACATCATGACCATATTTTATTAAAAAATAACTTCATTTACACATGAAGGTAGAAATACTGGGACAAACAGGATAAAGGTCTGTGTGGATGGGCTGAACAGTGTATTTTAACAGCTTGTTTCAGCTCCATACCTTAGCTGTCATCTTATGTAGTCCTGTTTTAAAGTGGAAAATCCCATGTTCACTCTTTCTGGCTCTGGAAGACAAAGTGAAAACATAGTGATGATATGTAAGACATGAACAGACAGAAGAACTAACAGGACCTTATCTATTTTTCAATAGCTAATCGCTGGACTTTATTTGTTAGTGTATTGTTGCCTGAAATTCAGCGATGGGAAAGTTCAGTCAAAGACACAAAGAAGTGTCAGACCTAACTGATCTGTTTTGGTTGAACTCTGTCTTGCCTATCTTCAGTGGCGGCACCTCATGCAAACCTCAGGTGGTTATTTTTGGTGCAGCAGGAACTTAATGACAAAGAACAAGTTAGAGAATACCACTGGTTTTTATTGCCCACGTATCTACTTTTGCTAAAACAAGTAATGCCTGGCGTGAGTCCTCCAACCTCTTTGGTCTTTCTTCAGACACTTTTTAACAGTCAGCATTGGCCTGCATGTTGCTTATATGTGCAAAATGTACCGTATGTGACTCCCCACAGACGCACCAAATATTCTTCTCTCTTTCTCTACGCACTGACCTGCTCTGTGCATCAGCAGCTTTCTCTCTAGCAACGCTGGCGATGTGGCTGAGTTGGTGGTAGCTCTTCTTGATCCTGTGCAGCTCCCGCAGAGCATCCACCACTTCACCCTGTACCCTCTGGAGCTGCTCCAGGCCCTAACACACATGTACAGACACACACACACACACCCCAAATGTATTCACTCAGACAGTCAGTGTCCTTTGGTATTTCATGGTCACAGTGTAGTGTGTGGTTTAAAGCCATCGATCAGTGTGTGAGTGTGTGTCTGTGCACAGCTCTCTCACTCTCTTGG
Organism: Toxotes jaculatrix; assembly: GCF_017976425.1. Classification (NCBI taxonomy): domain Eukaryota; kingdom Metazoa; phylum Chordata; class Actinopteri; family Toxotidae; genus Toxotes; species Toxotes jaculatrix. The sequence goes on along the minus strand of NC_054403.1, from coordinate 2,467,275 downwards.
CTCGGATGTCCTTTGCATTGCGGACACTTCTGGAGGCTTGTCCGGTCAGTCTGCGATACTCCTCTGCAGCAGCAAGTCGGGATGCAGCAGTCTGAGCTGTAGCATCTACCACTGACCGCCACACGCCAAACACACTTCTGAAACACACACACAAACACACACACACACACACCAGGAACGATGACAGACAGTTGCTCCTTTCTCTAAAAGCTAACAGTGCACATCAGCCACAACACCTTTTCGTAGTTATTTTTGAAACTGTCATGATTTCTATTCTAAATTCTTCATTGTTGTAACCATGGTTTTGAGTTTGCCTAACTATACCGATAAAACAGAATACTAAAGGTGAACGGGACCAAATATTGTACTGTATTATGTTTATCGTATCTTATAATAGCCATGAGGCACTTTAGGACCTTTGTCCTATAAGTGTACTAAAGTCTGAGCAACCAGAGCCGGAAGTCTAACAGCTGGTTTAGTAAAATAAAGTCACCCTAAAAAAAAGGTGAGACAGAAAACAGCTGATGAGAGGTAGTGTTCAGTGTGTGTGTGGAGTTACCCAGATGTGATAGCATCTGTATTTCCTCTTTGCCAGTCTCTCTTCTGGTACTGAACAGCTAACCTCTGAAGAGCCTGAAAATGGAGTTAACACATCACAACCATTATGTCTTTACTACTGTGTCACACTACATGACACACTACCATCAATCAGGTCAAACATTCAACATCTCTAATAATTTGACCAAGTATCAAAAACCGATATTTCTTAGTGTACATATGTAATAACTCGCAAGCATTAGCATTGTGAACATATGGGCATGTTGATATTGGCATTAAGCTCATAGAATATCTACAATCGCTACAGCGGCCGTAGACTTCCTCAGTTCAGTTCAATTCAATTTTATCTATATAGCTCCTTCCACAACCAAAATAGTCTCAAAGCGCTTTACAGAGACCCAGAGCCTGACCCCAGAGCAAGCACTTAAGGCGACAGTGGCAAGGAAAACTCCCTTTTAACAGGAAGAAACCTTGTTAACCATGATACAAACAGGGTTGGCAGTAAACAATGTTAGAGGACCAGCATTCAGATTACAGAACAGTTAGTGGATACTGTGTGCTCAGCAGATTACAGTTATGATAGGAAACAGAGCACAGAAGCAAAAAGCTGTCATGACTGGTTATTATTTACATTACATTACAGTCTGCATAGAATATTAATCCAACATGTATCTGTAGCAGAATGGAACATTAAACATGTTAGAAATGGATCATTGTAAACAATAAACAGCAGCAGGTGGGTGGAGCCAGGACCACAGAACATGCAGCTCCGGAGCCAGAGGTACCTGCAGAAAGGTACAGAGGAAGAGAGACCAGAGAGAAACAAACACAGGACTACGGGAGAGAGAGGTGTATATATACATACTCATTTGCAGTGCATTGAGAAAGTATTCAGACCTCATCAGTCTTCACTCAATATCCCACAATGACAAAAAAGGAGTTTTAGAATTTTTGCAGTTATTAAAAAGGGAAAAACTGAAATATCATGTTAAAGTGTTCAGACACTTTGCTCAGCACTAAGCTGAATCACCTTCAGCAGTGATTACAGCCTCCAGTCTTCTTGAATATGACACGACAACCATTGAACACCTGGATTTGGGGTATCACGACTATGGGAGGCAAAGACTTGGACCCAAATGCACGACCCCTCAGACGTAGTCAAAAACAATAATTTTAATTCTAACAAAGTAGCAAACAAAGATCACCCATAAAGGGGAAAAAGGCACTAAAACAAAAGTTACACAAAATCACTCTTACGAGGAGAACGACTAAGCAATGAACAAAACCTAACAAGAAACAAAGTAACAAATTAATACAAAACCTGACCTGGGACACAATGACTTGGGAAAAGAAGATCTCTGGACTAGAAACAAGATAAGAGACAAAGGCATGAGAGAGAACATGGGACACAGCATGAAACACGGCATGAGACAAAAACGAACTGACCCTGGACAAGGGGAAACGCAGACTATATATACACAACAGGTAAGGGGAAACAGGTGGAAACAATTAGGGCGGGGAAAACAATTACAAAAGCGGGAAACAAGACAAAGACAGGAAGTAAAACAAGACCAGATACACAAGGGCAGTGAATTCAAAATAAAACAGGAACTACTAACAAACTAAACAACCTAGACAAGAGTCCCAGAGTCCAAAAAGGGGTTCAAAACATAAAAGTTTTCAGAAAACAGCCCCCTAAGGGGCTAGTCATGACATTGGGGACTTTCTCATGTTATTCTCTGCAGCTCCTCTAAGGCTCTGTGAGGCTGGATGGGGACTGTTGGTGGACAGACATTTTCAGGTCTCTCCAAGGATGTTTGATTGGTCTCCAGTCAGCGCTCTGGCTGGGCCACTAATTCACAGAGTTGTCCTTAAGCCACTCCTGCGTTGTCTTGGCTGTGGTGAGGGTCATTATCCTGTTGGAAGGTGAACCTCTGACCCAGTCTGAGGTGCCCCCAGCTGTGTTTCACCATTGGACCAGAGATCAGACCAGAGAATCTTGTCTCTCACAGACTGAGAGTCCTTTCACTGAGGACAGGCTTTGTGCTGCAGTGATGGTTGTCCTTCTGGAAGGAGATCTTTGGAGCTCAGCCACAGTGACCATCGGGCTCTTGGTCACCTCTCTTACCAAGACCCTTCTCCCCTGATTGCTCAGTTTGGCCAGATCTAGGAAGAGTCCTGGTTGTTCCAAGCTTCTTCCATGTTGGAATCATGGAGGCCTCTGTTCTCCTCTGACCCTTCAATGCAGCAGAATTTTTTTGTAGTCTTCCACAGATCTGTGCCTCCACACAATCCTATCTCTGAGCTCTGCTGGCAGCTCCTTCAGCCTCACGGCCTGGTCTTTGATCTGATATGCACCGTCAGCTGTGAGACCTTATATGGACACTTGTATGTCTCCCTAAATCATGTCCAGTCAATCGAATGTACCACAGGTGGACTCACATCAAGGTATACAAACCTCTTTATGCTCAAGAGAAATGGAGACATCTGAGCTAAATTTCATAGCAAAGTGTCTGAATACTTTTGTCAATGTGATATTTCAAATTTTCCTTTTTAATAAATTTGCACAAATGTCTAAAACTCTCTTTTGGTTTCTTGATGTGGGATATTGAGTGAAGACTGATGAGGGAAAAAATGAATTTCAGCGACTTCAAGCAAAAGGCTCCAACAACAAGATGTGAAATAAGTGAAAGCTCTGAAGACTTCCTGAAGGCACCGTATGCTGAGTGTAAAATATATTCATATATGAGAGTGACAGTTCAAGTTTTTCAAAGGTCAGTGTGTGCATGTGAAAGTGAAAATGTGTGTGTGTCTCCATCTCGTTAAACTCCTTCTCCAGTGAAACTTGTGCTCAGATCTCTCCTCCCCGTTGTTGTTTTCAGCCAGAGGCGGCAATGCACTTCCTGTGCGCATCCCATCCTGTCATGTTGTGACAATTTGTACAGCTTATATTTGTTTGTGAATAAGTGCGCACATCTGCTTCCACGGAGGACGTCAGATGAGTAGGCGATCCTTCAGTGTGGTCCAGGACACATTTGCACTCAAACTCCTAAAAGAATGTGGTCACATGTGGCCCCAGACCACCACTGAATGTGGTCTGAGTGATTGGATCTCATGTCCACTTGTCCACACACACACACACACACACACACACACACACACACACACACACACACACATTCATCAGATGTTCACACACTTATGTGACACATTCTCCACCATGATGCAAAAACACATAAACTAGAGCTTTTCTGAAAAGGTGGAAACTTGGAATCTAGTGAGAAAGTAAAAATGAAAATATGGAAAGGAGGGCAGAGAAATCCACACACACACACACACAGACTGTACACACACGAGTCACATGAGACAACAAATACAAAAACAGCACTCACCTACTAACATGGGGCCTCAAATCAATAACTGAGGAGCATTTCCAGTAAAAAAAATGAAAGGTGCCAGAAACAGAGCTAATAGTGGACGAGAATAGCTCGCGTTTACTCACCTGACCATACTCCTTCTCTATAGCCGCGCGGTGCTTACTGAAGGACCTCGGGGATCACAAAGAAAAACACAACAACACATCAGCATCAACAGACACAATTTTACTTGCTTCAATTCTCTATTTGTGTATTGATCACTGTGCCCGCCACTGTCTGTCTCACTGAATCCAGAGTCCACCGTCTCTGGTGAGACACAGAGAGTACTGTACCTGATCTCCTCCAGCAGCTCAGTGTCCTGATGCTGCTTGGTCTGCAGTTTACTTAGCTGCTCTGAGAACACCAGTTTCACCTGCTGGCTCTCCTTTACCTGCACACACACACACACACACACACACACACACAGAAGGATCATTAAAACGTTAAACACTCAGAGAAAAATCCCAGGTTAGCAGATATCATCAAACACTGCTGCACTGGCTGTTCACTCTGTAAGATTCCTGAATCAGAATCAGCTTTATTGGCCAAGTGCATGTTCACATACAAGGAATCTGACTCTGGTTTCTAGTTGCTCTCGGTGTGTGTTACACACACAGCTCCACAAACAACAAAGACAACAAAGATGAATGAAAAAGTAGGAAGTTTAAAGGAAGGTGAACTAGAGCCACAGAAATGAAAGTAGTGGAGTTGCAGAGACACACGTGTGCAGGCAGTAATAACTCGTCCACAGCAGACTCAGCACCGTCTTACCTTCCTGGGTGGTGGCTGCATGTTCAGATGCTGGCAGTGTCCGTTATTGTCTGTGACTGTGTTAGTTTGTTTCAGCTGTGCTGAACGGCCGACTTCCTCTACGCTGTGCACGTGTGCAGCTCTCTCTCTCTCTCTCTCTCTCTCTCTCTCTCTCTCTCTCTCTCTCTTTCTCTCTCCCTCTCTCTCTGCTTCACTCTCTCTCTCTCTCTCTCTCTCTGTTTCATTCTTTCTCTCCCTCTCTCAGTCTGTCTCTGCTGTTTACTTGTTCTGTGTTGTGATAAACTGCAGCATTGTTTCTGACACTTTCATGTCAATAAAGCTGCTTTGAATCTGATTCTGAATCAGCGTGTAGTGTGGAGCTGCAGTGTGTGTTTCTGTGTGAGTGAATGTTCTTGCTGTCATTTGTGTATTTTTCTTCCATACGGGTCCTGATAGGTGTGTTTAACTATTAGGAGGAGAGGTGGTGGAGGGGAGGAGGAGGAGGGGAGGTGGTGGAGGGGAGGAGGAGAGGAGGAGGAGGAGTGGAGGTGGTGGAGGAGAGGAGGAGGAGGAGTGGAGGTGGTGGTGGTGGAGGGGAGGAGGAGAGGAGGAGGAGGAGTGGAGGCGGTGGAGGAGGGGAGGTGGAGAGAAGGAGGGGAGGTGGTGGAGGAGGGGAGGAGGAGAGGAGGAGGGGAGGTGGTGGAGGAGAGGGGGGGGGTGGAGGGGAGGAGGAGAGGAGGAGGAGGAGGGGAGGTGGTGGACAGGAGGAGGAGAGGAGGAGGGGAGGTGGTGGAGGGGATGAGGAGGAGGAGAGGAGGTGGGCTGCAGCAGGGTGAAGTCTGCCTTTCGCATGAATAGAGCCACTGTCATCTTCCTGGATGGAACCACCAAAGCTGGTGAAGTGAGTGGGTGGGTCAATGATTCACATGGGACCTCAATGACTCTCAAGGGGTTAACAACCCCACTAGAGGTTAAATACCTGGGACTACCCACCGATCAGTTAGAACCGAAGAAGCCAGCAAGTCCAGCTGCCTTTGTATAGAACTTAGAAATACCACAATGGCTGGATGATTGAGGATCTTCACAGAACCAAAATAAATAACAAACACACATATGGAATTAAGATCAACTGGATTATATTTACAGGAAGTATAAACATGTTACCTGTGGCCCTTCTGTGAGGTGGTACATGCAAAACACACACTGCTCCATAGTTTCTGACAAGGAACAACAGATTTGTAGTCAGGACAACTCTGTCTACATACATACTAAAAATCAAGCATGTTCACTGTATCGATTCCAAATTCCAATACCAAAGTAAAAGTCCCATATTCGTACCTTGAAATGATGATAATTAACAAGGGTAAATGCAAGCTGCAATAGCCCAAAATGTTTCCACTGAATCTAGAAGTGATACCAATTCAAAGTCACATATGAAAACACCAAACAAATGCAATGGAAATATGCTGCAGGAAGCCAAAGCAAGTACATTAACAGCTACGCATGCTACAAAGCATACTACAAATACAGAAACGACGCAAAACCTAAAACACACAAACCCCGAAAACAAACGCAACAGAAAAAACACAGAATATTTAGTCAACAGAGTGTGAGTTCTCCTTTTACCCTCTGATATCATCTCTTGCAGCATATTTGCTGCTAATGTATTCATAATGGTTTCTTGCAAGGAGTTTTTTAATGTCCAGCATGTTTCCATTTGTGTTTTCATATGTGTGTTTGAATCGGTGTAGTTTCTGAATTTGCAGGACATTTCTCACAGTGGAAATGTTTTGGGTCATTGCAGCGTGTTTGCCCTTGTTGGCCACCATCTAAATGGAATGTCACAGTTATCCTGAACTCAAATTACTCAGATGGTGTCAGGGATTATTTATTTTTCCAGCAACATAATGTCATAGAATAAGGTCTAAGTGTGGTCCTCCTTCCTGGAAACATTTTCCAGCACCTCCTGGGGGATCTTGAGGCATTCCCAGGCTAGATGAAACATCTAATCTCTCCAGCACGTTCTGGGTCTGGCCCTGGGGTAGGCCCCTAACGGCCTGCTTCAGAGGAACCCTGGCACAGACAGAACTGAAAGGCCACCTTCTTCAGCTTCTAGCATCCACCAGCCGATTCTCAGGCTGCCACTGCGACAGGTACTCCATTTGTGGTCAATGACCACAAAGTCGGCCATTGATCTTATGCTATTCTTATGTACACTTATGAACAACCATATGCTTGAATATGGTGTTTGTTATGACCAATCCATGGTTAGCACAGACGTCCAGCAACAAAGTACCACTTGAGTTCAGATCAGGTTCTCCATCATTGCCCACATAAGCTTTGAAGTGCCTCCAGACAACTATAGAGTCCTCAGGTGGTGCCCTTTCCAGGACCCCATACAGAGTGTCCAAGATGGCTTAATACTCCAAACCGCTTTTTTAGGTGTATAGGTACAATCAACAGTCAGAGCTTTCCTCTTAGTGACCTACAGTTATACTGAGGCTACCCTCTCACTCTCCGTGGAGAACACTAACACAGCTGCATTCAGCGGAGGTCTCCTAAGTATCCCCCCATTTTTTGTTCTTCACTCGTTTGCCATCTGTACATCCGGGCTTCCCTGCACCAGCCCAAAGCACCTGGTTCCTCTGCTTCTGACTAACTTCATCTATACCTTCTCTGCACCTTTCATCATTCTAGATTTTACGTACCTGTGCGTTATCAGTCAGTGTCCAGTTCCACTGGATGTGTGATTATCTGAGTTGTACCTGTTTCTCACACTTGCCTGCGGTGGGGGCATCAGCACCATGGACAGTGGCAGGCTCCTCCTTGTGTGTTCAGATCTTGTGTCTTTACTGCTGTCACAGTGGAGACGTGGAGCTCGATCAGAATAAAAGGAAGATCTGTTTTTTAGTCTCTTTATCCGACAAGGAATCAGAGAGGCCACGCACACGTGGTGCTTAAATGAGCAGTGACTAGCAGTGTTCGTGAATTGAAGGAATTTGCAGAAGAATTGCGGAAGTGAAGGAAAACACAACAACACTGGAGATTTGAACATCCCAACTCTGCTAGAAGCAGTTGCCGCCACTGACTCTGCCTCCAGAGGAGCTAGTCGAAGCCACAGGGTAAGGGAAGCTTGGTGCAGTCAGGCGACCTTGTTGTCACCATAACAGGTTTCGGTGAGTCCTGGGTACGGTAAACGTCAGAACAGTCTACTTTAAGATATACTGTAATACTTTTTAGGTTAAGAAGTGATTATACCAACAAATCAACAAACTGGATTGTTAACAATGATGATTTTATTTGTGATTTAATAAAAAGCAAAGACAAAAAAAAAAAAAAACAAAACATACACTAGTTTACACAAGAGCCAAGAGGACTGAACAAAGATAGGGTTGTTTTGGTGGGATGATAGCTGAGCAGTCCTGCACTATGTGATAAAGCTCCAGGTGAAGGCACATTGCACAAGTTCAAATGTTTCAAGTCATGTATCTCTGACACACTTATAAATTAATCATAAATAAAATAAATAATAGCAAAAATAAAACACATTTGCAAACATTCGTCATATTTGGTGTTCAGCGTGGAGGATGTCCACAGCATTGTTAGATTTCTGAAGAGCAGTTCACATTTGCTGCCTCTGTTAGGAAGGTTAACTGACTGTTGCTGTTGACGTACTGCATCAGGTGTTCCAGTTTCTTATGGAGGCATTTTGGGGACATGACGGGCATCGAACAGAAGCTTATACTCGTCCTCTGCAAGAAACACACGCGCATCAATATTAGAGATCGAGCAGAACCATCTGAAGCCCAGAAAAACTTAACTACAGGCACCAACTGTCCAACCTGTGGGGGACCCTGACATCTACTGGTGTAAGTAGGGTACTGAACTGAACCATTTACCATCTGAACGAAAACACTGCCACCGCATTGTCAGCCAACTGCTACAGCGTGTTAATAATGTTAACCTATGGTAATAGGTAAATATGTTAATATGCCTTTTGTCAATTAATAACCAGTCTTTACTTGGGTGATTATTGACTAAATGAGCTGAAAAAACTCATGGCAGCTGCAGTTCACTGCTAACATAGATGTTGTTATTATAGTTTTACACACATAAATGATCAACTATGGTCACTTACATTAGATGATGGTGACTGAGGGGTCAGGAAGTCAGTCAGATGAACGATGAAATCTTCTTTGGAAATACTGTTGTGCAGGTACTTCAGGCGTTCGCTGAAAAACTCAGGGAAGCCACATGCCTTCACGGAAGATGGACACACAGCAACACAACACATTAGTACACACAAAGGAAAATGTTACAAGTGCCAGGGTTCACTGACAAAACTAATGTTTATCTACTGATATTTGTTTATAAGTAGTGCTCAACACAACGTGGACACGGCTTTTCATATGATGTGTCAGTTCAAAAAACTGACACATCATATGCTTTATTTCAATCTAAGATCAAACACTGCACCGACAACAAAAAATAAGACAGGCCTAGGGTTGCTGAAAGGTGTTTGCTCACTATCTATCTATCTTTCTGCTTTTAGTCTTCGTGCTAAGCTAAAGCATGGCCATCGACCTGTTTCTGTACTGAAAGCTCAGATAAATGAGCCTCTCATCTGCCTCTGGGTAAGTTTTTCCGGAATGTCAAGATAGTTAACACATGGCGAGAAAACTTGTTTTCCATCCCTGCTATTCTTTGTAGTAACTCATTTAAGTCTCATTACACTATTAATGATAAGCATCTTTCTTGCATGCACCACTCACACACCAAAAACACACAGCACTTACCCCGCTGACGTTAAAACACCGGCATTTTTCATCCTGAGAAGACAACACGAAGAGATGATGTGAAAATGTTATCCATCATCACGCTGGGGTCCACAGAATCAGCCCCCTGTTTGTCTTGTTTGTAAAATCCCTTTCACAGTTAACAATGTAACTTAGGTAACTTTCTTTTTTAGAATCTTTTTCAAACCTGTAACTTGTCTTAGCTTTTTTTTTTTTTTTTTTCAGACTGCAAATGATATTAAAATGTGATGTATT